>NC_059432.1:25299148-25529148 GCF_021028975.2 Sphaerodactylus townsendi
TTAATTCATTTCCTGGTGATGGAAGGCTGGCTCAGCCAAGCTGTTATCATTACATTGTTTTTCCTGCTTATTCAGCACATGACTGACATCATTTGGGGGGGATAGCTTTAATATTGGTCATGTTTCTTGAATAAAGAAAAGCTTTTGTGTCCTAATTATTGGAATGCTTATATTTTCTGTGTATTAAATTTCTGTTTTTATACCTTAAGAAGGTTTCTGCTTTGTACATTTTAACTGGTATGTAAATTCTGGCCATTCTCTCGTTTTTTAACTCTCTGATTCTTTTTGTACCTTTGGGAACTTTCACTCGCCTGTTGATATTAGGTTATCAAGACTAGTTGCCTGTCAGGGTAATATATTTAAAAAAATCTGGTTGCTAGAAGAACTGGATAAGAGTTCCACAGACTTGAAAAGCCAAAAAGTGGTGGCTGTTTTTACAGGTTTTCTGGAAATTTTGTTCGGGTCACAGAGGCCGCTTCCGCACAGAGGCGGAAGCGGCCGGGTCGGCGTAGTCGACGCCGACCCAACGCCGCTGGGACTGTTCACATGAACGGTCCCAGACTTACCTGGTCTCCAGCCCTCCGCCGCGTCGCCGGGGCCTGGGGACACACCTCCCCTGCCCTGCGCGCCTGCTTCAGCGTTGCAGGGCAGGGGGCGTGTCCCCAGGCCCCGGCGACGCACCCGAGGGCCGGAGACCAGGTAAGTGAGGGAGTGGGGGGGGAGGCGCCTTGGAGCCACTGCCATTCGCACGGCAGCGGCTCCAAGCCGGCATTTCCCAACAACCTCGCTCCCTGAGCGAGGTTGGGAAATGCCGGCTTCGCGCCGGTCGGGCGGCCAGCGCTGAAGGCGTGGCGCTGGACTGCAGCAGCAGCTGGAAGCCCCTGTCGCGAATGGCGTATGACCTGGGGACGAAGCGCTTTTTTTGCCGTCCTCAGGCCGCCATATTCCGCCCGTGCGGAAACGGCCAAAGAGATGACGTGGTGTAGTGGTTAAGAGCAGTGAAGTGGTGTAATGGTTAAGAGCATCTGAAGACCAGGCTTGATTCTCCACTCCTCCACCAGCAGACTCTTACCTGGTGAATTGAATTTATCTCCTCACTCCTACACATTAAATCTGCTGGGGGACCTTGGGCTAGTCATACTTCTCTTCAAACTCTCTCACCTCACTTACCTCACAAGGTGTCTGTTGTGGGGAGAGGAAGGGAAAGAGTTTGTAAGCTGCTTTGAGACTCCTTACAGGTGAGAAAGATGGAGTACAAATACAAACTCTTCTCTTCTTCATAAGATAGACCTTAGTGTGGGGGAGGTGTTTATTTTGGAAGGAACTTAGCATGTTCTCAGAAGCCTGTCTTTCACAGATAATAAATTGTGCCAACTATGTATAAATGGGCATGAAAAAACGTAGAGATCCATCAATTGATCAGATTGATGGTACTGAGGAATGGGAAAGATGTCCAACTGATAGAGTTGCTTTGGAGTCCAATTTTGACTGAGTTATGTCATTTTGCCAAGTAGTGTCATTATCTTGTTTCTATTTTGTTCATGAAATCTTTTCTGTATATGATGTGTTTATGTAAAAATTCCTAATGAAAAAAAGGTAAACGTGCTGTAGCCCAAACTGTTGTAATGGGATCCTAGCTTAATAATCCAACAGAACTGAGAGTGAAAGAGAGAACCAGTGACAAGAAGAGCATCAAAGAAACATTTATGAAGTTTTTTGAAAGGAAAAAAGCAATTATATGACCAATTCCAAATGTGCACTGTCTCAGATGTTATTAATACATGTGACATCAGAAAACACTGAGTCATGATGCCTTTTTTTGGGAATTCCAAGCTTGTCTTTCCATGATCTGAAATATGGTATTATACCCTGAAAGTCTACTTCTTTTTTCTCCCTGCTCCCCCCTTGTCCAATCTTGTACTATATTACCTGATTTTATCTAATTTTCCTCCATGCATGCATGACCTACAAGTTTACATATGCTGGTTAGTGAATCAACATTTTCACTCAAGGTTTCTCAGTAGAAAATGGGGTAGAAAATGTTGACAGAGAGAAATTTTTCTCTCTTTCTCACAATACTAGAACCAGGGGGCATTCATTGAAAATGCTGGGGGGAAGAATTAGGACTAATAAAAGGAAACACTTCTTCACGCAACGTGTGATTGGTGTTTGGAATATGCTGCCACAGGAGGTGGTGATGGCCACTAACCTGGATAGCTTTAAAAGGGGCTTGGACAGATTTATGGAGGAGAAGTCGATTTATGGCTACCAATCTTGATCCTCTTTGATCTGAGATTGCAAATGCCTTAACAGACCAGGTGATCGGGAGCAACAGCCGCAGAAGGCCATTGCATTCACATCCTACATGTGAGCTCCCAAAGGCACCTGGTGGGCCACTGCGAGTAGCAGAGAGCTGGACTAGATGGACTTTGGTCTGATCCAGCTGGCTTGTTCTTATGTTCTTATGTTCAGTAACGTTGATGGGCAACAGACTCAAGACTTCTTTACTCAATGAGTAAATTGTGGAATGTGCTATCAATGGATATAGTGATGGCTATAAAAAAGGGGGGGGGGTTAGACAGATTCATTGAGGATAGGTCCATCAATGACTACTGGCCTTAGTGACTAAAGAGTACCTCCATAGTCAGAGGCAGTGATATCTGAATACCAGTTCTAGGAAACAACATCAGGAAATGTTGGCCCATGAATGTTGTCCCTCTGGGATAGGTGGTTGGCTACATGGCTTTTTGTAAGTTTATGGGTGTGCATGCATGTGGTGGTACTCACTGGTACTAAGTACCACCTCCTTGACAACGGGGGTCTTCCAAGTCCTGTGGCGGAAACTGGTGAAAATCAGTGCAGACTTATGAATGAGTACCAGCACCTTTCTTTTGACAAGAAGAAGCTTTCTTCTTGTGTCCTTACAACACTAAGATAGCTTGTAGGCCTCCAAGAACTATGGATCCTTGACAAGAAGCCATTTTGGGCTGAGGCTGATTCTGGACAGCCAACACTAAAGGGCTAAATGAACCCGTATTGCCTGTGCCACTGTTTGCATGGCAGGTTCAGGGGCCAGCCAGGATTACTGGGATTCTGGGGGCAGGAGGCAGCACAGTTCACATGGAAAATGATGTGTTCCCCTGTGAACTGTGCATCTGAGAATCCCCCCACTCACTTATTGGCACAAAAGGACAGTTGCCCAGTGAATCTACTTTAATGGTGGCTGCCTGGGGAATTCACCATAATGGTGGATGGAAGGAGGGAAATAGAATACTTCCTGTTTGCTATAGTTCACATAGGCAAGCAGGAAGCATCTGAAACCTGGGTTGAAGCAAAAAGGGGCTCAAACAAATATATAGTAACAGGTTAGAAGTGTTTGAGTGGTGAGATCTGTATGAAGTTCTCCCCCATAACACTTTTAAAAAGAGCCTGAACTTGTTATATTTGGCCTGTATGGAATCACCCTGAACTATTTCTGAAGTGTAATCAAACAGTTCTGATGGCTGCCATCAAATGCCTGTACTGAGAGAGCAGTACCTACAAAACACAAACTGAAAACAATGTTAGAAAAGTGGTAGATGATTCTGTTGCAAAGAATGACTGCATTACTCTCTATTCGTAGCCAGGCTTACCATGATGCAAATTTTACTGCACTGAAGAGTGAAGATTTGGGATTAAAAACCATTTCTTTCAATCAGATCACAAAATGAAAACAATTCAGACTTGAAGCCAGACTTACAGTTCTGGTTGTGGCTCTACAGCTGCCATAGGGACTGCAAAGTTGCTAATTTTTATGGGGTGTGTAGGAGAACTTTGGCACTTTTTATGTTTCTTTGTTTTAAAATACCATAATCATACATTTATTTTATTCTCTTGGGCAAACTTGGACCCAAGTAGAATTTAGTTGGTTGTAAAGCATCTCTTGTATTCTCAGTCATATAGGTCCCTAGTGAATGTATTCCTTCACTAACATAGTTTTTATAGCAAACTTCATAGTTGTATTACTTAAACAGATCAACCTATCTCTTCTTATCAAGTACATAGATGCTTTGACATGTTATGTTATACCCATCTTCTAATACAGAAACCACACTGAAATCTTGCTACAGTCTTTATAGGCTGTTGAGTATGGCTTTTCATCTGATCAGTCTCTCAGGAATATATAGCCACAGCACAGTGATGGTCTTGGCTGGACAGAAAATAAACCATGGGATTTTCTCCTGATTTCATCCAGCTCCCTACAGTAAACTACAAATATTATATTTTCTGCAAAACCCATTGATTAAAATGACATGGCCACACATACAAAAGAAGCACTGCAGTTCATGAAACTAATGTGTAAGTCCTGAATAGGATGAGTACTATCCCTGTGGGAAACTGCCACTCCTTGGTATCACCTTTGATTTACAGATAAATAAATTTATGTAATTTCCCCTTGATCAGTGAGGGATAGTTGGCTTCTGTTCTCCAGGAGGCTATTCTCTTCTCCCTACGGCAGTTGGGGTGTTAAAAAAAGTATTTTTCCAAACTAACTGATCCCCTACAACAGTTGCTGTCAACTAGCAGTAGCTCGCTAATTTCACCAAAGGTAAAGCCCTTGGTTGCAGGTTGAGCTGTGCATCTTTGGAGTAATCAAGGACTATATGGAAAGTATTTTTTAAAAAATACTTTTTATTTTATCAACAAAGAATTACAGGTAAGGAAAAGAAAGTTAAAAGAATTTTTAAAAGTAAATATGAATAAAGAAGATAAAGAAAGACTAACGAGGAGAAAATCAAAGAGAGGGGGAAGGCTGTTTCTAAGAGCTCTAAGGCTCACTCACATTGTGGACCCTGGATATTTTCAGGACTAGCGGGTCTAAAATCCAAACCCTTTTAGTCCACCTGTCACATTTAAATTCCCCAATATCTGGAGAGGCGAGGATTAAGAAGAACTTACTCTACACCAGGGAAAATAGCCCCAATCAGCAATGTGTACTCTGGGAGCGCTCAGGCGGATTCCACATGGGCCCCTACAGTGGCTTCCCACTGGAATATATGATGCTGGTGGAGTCCTGAGAAAATGGAGGCGCTGAAAAGCGGCGCCTCCAACCCGGTGCTGTTTGCATGGCGCCGCCTGGGAAACACTGTATCCCAAAAGTCTCACTCATTGAGCGAGGCAGGAAAACAGTGTTTCTGCCCTGGTTGGGGTGGGGGGAGCACAGCGCTGCCTTGATGCAGAGGCTGCAGCTGTGCGAACACGACCCCTGGAACAGTGTTTTTACCATTCCAGGGGTGCTGTTTTTGGCCCATGTGGACTCTGTCTCAGAGGCTCAATGAAAGGGATGGTCTGAGCAGTGGCATTTGTTCAAGAGAACTGGGCTTTACTAATATGGGCACAATAAGGAACAAATTAATGAGGAATTGGGTCAAAGAAAATTTGGAGACATTTAAAGGGTAATCGGAAAGCAGTTTTGATTAAACAACAATGATTTAATTAATAAACAAATAATAAAAGAAATATATACTCTTGGGTATATTTGGTTTCACACTGCAAAACATGTATGTCATTGAAGTGCATTTATTGTGGCTAGTTTTTATGCTTTTTTTTGTAAAAGTAAGGCTTGCCAATTGCACATCTCTGCTCACAGATGCTGCTCTGTACACCAGAGTTTCCTGCTGCTGCCTACCCCTTCCCAAATAGTAGCCCTCCCTCCTACAAACAGGATGTGGCCATCCATGGCCCCGCTGGTATAACATTACATTCTTCCAAGAAAAAGAAAAAACGTGATTTGATGCCAAAGCTGTTACAATTTGTTCTGGATGACTCTGGTCAGGTCTGATCCAGTTATAGGTGTGTGCTTAAGAAACCTAGATATCTAGTTACCTTTTCTATACCAGATCTTTTAACTCCTAGTCAGAGGTACAGCTCAGTAACATTATAGGTTTGTTTTGAGTATAGTGCACAAGTAAATACTATTAGAGTCTCTAAGCTTTTTACTAAAGCATAACTACTATGTACTTAATATGAACTAATTCAACAAAGCATTATATCATCCATCCATCATTGTTAAATAGATAAAGGAGAGCAATTGTTGGTATATCTTTTGGTGTGAATCAATGGTTCCCAACCTGGTTCCCAGTGGTTCCCAACCTACAAGTACCCCCAGGGGTATGTGCCAGAGCAATTACAAGTATACAAAAATACATAATGGGTTCACTAATATGAGAGTACAATTTTAGGGAAATGGGTTTTCAAGGGGTACACAAGTGAAAAAAGGTTGGGAACCACTAGCATAGATCAAACAATCACCTTTATGTAAGCAAAGGGATCTGTTCATTGGCTGAGTAGGTAGCTTTATTATTATTATTATTATTATTATTATTATTATTATTATTATTATTATTATTACTGTCAAGTCATGGCTGACTCAAGTTTTCAAGGCGAGAAATATTCAAAAGTGGTTTGCCATTGCTTGCTTTGTGTAGCAATCCTGGACTTCTTTGGTGGTCTCCTATCCAAATACTAACCAAAACTGACACAACTTAGTTCCCAAGCTCTGACATCAGCCTAGTTTGGGCTATGCAAGTCGGGGTGTTTTTTTTTTTTAACCAGTAGTGAGTTTGCCAGATATATAGGTGGTACACAGGATATGACTAATTGGCTGAAATGTACAGCTATTTTATAATTCCCTTTCTAGGAACTCTAGTGTGGTTTTGTCTACCTTAAAGAATAACCCAGAAAAACTACAGTGAAAATCTCTCCTCCAAGCTATACATAAAAATGTGTTTCAAAATGAGACATTATGATGCCATACTTTGAGTGCATGACATTGTTATCACAGTGTATGCTACTGTTCTAAATACCACACATCAGCCTGAATAATGGAAGTCAAGATGTAATCAGTCTGAAGTGGTGGAAGATACTTGTCTCAGTAAGCTTTGGTAGGAAAAATAGTAGCAATTGGTAGGCAGAGCGTTATAAGGTCAGCAAAACAATAACATCTGAGAAACTCAAATGTTTTCATTTGGACCCATAAGTAATCACTCAAAGAACATGTGCCTTTATTAATATACTTCATGTCTTCAAAATTAATTATTTCAAAGTGAATAACCACTGTATCATACATAAGATGTCAATCACAGCCCTTCCATTCTTGACCTGACTACTTTTATGTGTTAGAAAGCTCAAGGAAAGGATGGAGGGGCAGCAGTAGTCAACACCACAGCAACAGGTGATTATGACAGCAGCCCTAGTGAGCCGTGGGGCCCTGTTAGGGCATGGGTCCTTGAAAAGGCCTGATCCTACCAACCACTGAGACCATTCTTAAACCTTTAATCGGTGGGTTCTGCAGAAAATAGTTGCACTTTATGATGCTGGGCCTGGTTCTGGAATGCCACAAACCCAGTCTTAAATTTCTCTGCCTCAGAAACAAAAGACAGAAGGCCATGTGACAGAGACTTAGGGTCTCCTTCCTCCCTCCCTCCCTCCCTTCCTTCCTTCCTTCCTTCCTTCCTTCCTTCCTTCCTTCCTTCCTTCCTTCCTTCCTTCCTTCTCAAACCCTTTACAGCAAATTAGTCTGTTGGCAGCTTGGTGAAGGGCCAAGTCTCTGGCATTTTAAAGACCTCAGATCTTGGGCAGACGTTTTTATCAGTGTAGTTCCTTGTAAGTTTGGAAAAGTTTAAAGTCAGGGTTTCTATGTATAAAAAGTATGAATTTTTAGTACTTGTCAACTATCTGAGTGAATTTTTTTCTAACATTCTGCTATCCTGGAAAGGGAGAGGGGAGTTTTAGCAAAGGGTGCAGCATAGGATGCAAAGAGCTTCTTTTGGGGGATTGGCATGTGGAAGAAAGATACGGGTCATGAGAAAAACAAGACTGTCAAACAGGTTTTGGAGGATATGCCCTGGAAAACTGCTTTGTAATATTTTAAAAACACAGAATTGCTAGAATCTGAAAAAGGTAGATCTGTTTCAGAGATTAGTGGACTGAAGAGAAAACCTGATGGCTTGCAAAAAAATAGCATGTTAAAGAATTAAGAGCATAGTAAAGAGAGTGCTCGGAGTGCATGCAACCATGACATCTTGTGTTTTTGCGTGTGCTTTGATTAGCTCTGTGCCAAACAATTGCTATTTTTGATGTAGAGAACAAAAATAGTAATGTCAGTGGGCAGGAATGGGGAAAAAAACTTCTTGGGGATCTTCTTTTCCCCCACTTCTTCTTGGCACCGTTGTTTCCCCCAAGGGATGATTCTTTGGCATCATTTCTCCTCCAGTTGCTCCCTTGTTTGTCGTCCTTCCTGAATTAGTCACAAAAGACTAATGCCAGTTAGGACCCATATGTGAGCAGGATGACATCATACTTCATATCCTTCCTATTTCTTTCTCTGATTGTGTCACTGAGGCAATGGGGGCTGGGTGTCTGTCCTCACAAATGAACATTTGTGCTAGAAATGATGAACAGTCACTAGAAAGGGGAGATGTTTATCTTCACCACAGAAAGTTTTGATGAAAAACAATGAGTAGGGTATGTGCTCAGCCCTGATTTTAACACTCTATTTTAGTACCTACATGTATTAAAGATGAGGCAAGAAGAGCTCTGTGGCAATATGTAGTTGCAAACCCAGGTTTGTCACATTCAGCTCTTTGCATTTTAAGTATTGATCTGAATGCAGTGTTGGAAGAGGCCAAATCCACAATTTACAACAGATAAACAATTTAAACCTGATTCTCTGCAGTTTCATAACATTTGGTTGTTTTAAAAAATTATTTACAGTGCAAGGAACAACTGCCATGGTAGAAGCACTCATGATTAGCCTCCCAGTTCACACTGTAGTGAAAGTCAAATTGTGAGGAAATCTTAAGGAAGTAAATCTTTAGACTCTAAGAATCCCACAATTGTTTGCCCTTTGCCCAGTGGCTCCTTTTATCTTCAGTTTGCTTGGTATCATGTGTGTATTTTAAACCTCATTTTCCATCACAGAGGCTTTTTCACTGTGTATCGCAACAATCTTCGTAGGGATCTTTTTTGCTGTTGTTGCTTATGGAGTCAATTAACATGGAAATTGCTCCCAGTTGGGTGTGTGTATGTGTGTGTTTGGTATTCAGTTGATGTTTTGTCTTTTAATTCCTGTGAGGCTTCATTCATGAGATCTCAGTCAAAAGCATATGAGTGCAAAGGAACTCAAGGTGTGTGTTCCCTCCCCCCCTTTCCTAACCATGAAAATGTGAAATAAACCAAAAGTGTCAGGTCAACACAATACAAATATACCAGCAGACAGAGACAGGAAACTATAATGAAACAGTAAAGACCTACCCTTCGTCTGAGACTTCAAAGACCTTGTAACAAGGAAGTGAGTGACAGAAGCCACAGTTTATAAATAGTAGAACTGTGGGAAAATTCATGTTAAAATGGGCTTGATAAACTAGGAGATTATGTTTTGTTTAAACCTTGAATCAAAGGTTCAAGGAATGCTGAGTTAGGTTTGCTCCTTTTTTATATTGTGCTTAAATGTTATTTATAAACCACATTGAAGAACCATTTGAAGGTGGGTTGTAGATCTTAGCAGTGTCAGATCACATCTCTGATTGCCTTGAAATGCCGTGGGTGGTCTTGAGCCAGTCATTTTCTCAGCCTAACCTACCTCAAAGGATTGTTGTGAGCACAAAATGGAGCACAGAGAGCCATGTATTTTTATTTATTTACGTCATTGTCCACCTTTCTTTAGTCAAAGATGAAACATTTCTATGATCTCAAGAGAAACCAGAACATATATATTGCTCAAGGCCACTAGGTCGAATGAGTAAGTTTCATTTAAGTTTAAGTTCTCCTTTCTTACGAGGACTCAAGGCAGATTACAGGCTATAAAGCACTCAATTCAGACAGGGTAAAACAGCTAAGGGGCAATGTGGTAGGACCAGAATTACAGACCAACAAAAACAACAAGCTATCTAAGGCATGGTGTACTATAAACAATACAAAATGTATATCCCAATAGTGTAGTAAAAGCAAGGTTATATGTCAATTAATCATTGCCATGGGCTCCAATAATGTTCCATTATAAAGGCACCCACGATGCCTCCCTGAGCTTCCTTATGAGGAAGGGAAGGATTTTAAAAGTTATGCATGAGAGAGGGTGGGTGGGTGAATGAATAAAAATAAAAGATGGGGATTGTGAATAGTCCAGGAAGGAGGCTATAATTAATAGATAGCAGTGATGAAGTAGGAATTAAAGAACTCCACGAAGAATTGCACACAAATTGTTTCAGAGGGCAGTTGTGTTGGTCTGTAGTAGAAGAGGTAGATTTGAGTCCAACAGCACCTGAGACCAACACAATGGCCCCTTCCGCACATGCAAAATAATCATTTTCAAACTACTTTCACAACTGTTTGCAAGTGGATTTTGCTATTCCGCACAGCTTCAAAGAGCACTGAAAGCAGTTTGAAAGTGCATTATTCTGCATGTGCGGAATGAGCCAATTTTCAGAGTATAAGCTATGTGGGGTTAAAGCTTCCTTCATAAAGTAAAGTTCCTTTGTTTCATATGTTTTTTTATAAAGGTGCAATAGCAAACATTACATGGCCTACAAACTTGAGATATATTATCTCCTGTCCTCACATAAGGTCTGTGCAAGAGACACAGCAGACATTAATAGCCTGAAATATGGACAGGAAGATCATGGGTTAAATGTCCATGGAGCTCCCTAGTCTCTTCAGGAGAAGCTGCTGTCATCTCTCATATTTAGTTCCATCTTCTCTCACATCTATTCTCTCACACTATTCCATTTATTTGTAGTAGGCATTTTCATTGCTGTCAGGCTTAGCTTATGCATCACAGCATACATGATAAAATGAAAAGTAACATAAGCCTCTGAAGAAACCACAGAGATGCTTGTAAAAACTTTCCCTTGCAACTAAACAGAAGTTTGAAGCTACAGCACTGTTTCTGTAATACAGCACATACTATAAATATTCTGACAGACTCAAATGGAGGCCATGTACCCAAGGGAGGCAGTTACAGAAAGGAATCCATGATTTTGTCTAGCAGCAGATATTATCCAGTTCAAACTCAGACAGTGAAACTGCATCCTGTACCCACAATGACACCTGCATGTCATCAACCAGGTACATTTGCTAATAGGATTGCAGCAGGAAATCCATTGAACAGAAGGCAAGACAGTAAAGGAAAAATCACAGACCTTTGTTGTACTTTTCTCTCAGTATATGTCCTAAAATTGACTGACTCGGTGGTCAGGATTGCAGATCAGAAGTTCAGTGTTGCTTGAAGAACCATGGAATGAGGATGTTTCAAATAAGGAACTCATGGACCAAATTCCACATAATATTGGAGTTTTAGTCTGGTTTTCCAATGAGGTTTCAACTTTAAATCAGCAGTCTGAGGCAAGGGAGTCTGGTATGGATTGGGGCCCTTGCCTTGTGTCTCTAATTTAAAATGCTCCTTCCCTCAGTGTGGAAAAATGGCAGGTAGCTGCCATCTAAATTCTCACAGGACATTCTGTTCTTGAGACAGTAATCTAGGCCCCAGACATGCATGTTGTGACACAAGAGGCTATTCTCCATGAAAAAGTTAGTATCATGCAACCGCAAAAACTTTATAGCTGTAGGGCACATGAGCTGAGGAAAAGTGTTCCTTGCAAACATGCAACTTCATATATACAGTGTTCTGCATACCACATTCAAAAAGATGTAACCTTAAAATATGAAATAGTTCTATCTTACAACTGGCAATCATTCATTCTGCCATTACAAGTATATTATTATGACTGCTAGAGGCCAGCTAGAACTGATCTGCCCATGGGCTATGAACTGCTCATTTAAAATGATACAGTCCTTAGTATAAGTTCATAATTAACCATTTGGTATACAGACTTGTCCTTCTCATGCTGTTCAGCTGTATTATGAATGGTGTGGCATTTCTCTCAGATGTTTTCTGCAGCTCCAAATGCTTCACAAGTTTGTGAGCATTTGTAATCAGCATTCAGCACACCAGTCACCCAAAGACAGCTGCTTTATAGACATGTGAGCAGTTCTTTAATGCTTGCCATTTACTCTTGAGGAATCTCTAGCTGGCTACTGTGACCTATGGGCTCAGACCACCCAATGACACATTTCTTGGCCTAGTGAAGTTCTTTTCTATTTCTCTTGATTATTTCTTGCAAGCATTGTTCTGGTTACCGTATACTGTTCCTCATCCAGAACTACCTTGAAAAAGGGGGTTAAAATTGATAGCCTTTCTGTTCTATCCTACTTTATGGTCCGAAACAAGCTCAGGAGTTCCCAGAAAGTAATAGGAGATTATGTGGGAGAATACATATTTAAAAGAATGATACCCAGTTTTGTGACTTGCTTACCTGAAAACACCTGAATGCAAGAGACCATGTTTCCCATGAAGTCATTGCTGACACTTAATGCTGTGTAAAACTGTAAGCACAGCCGGGATCTTGGGATATGAACTGATTCATTATTTTTTATCACTCCATTTCTTCAGTACATTGATTTCACATGTTTTATTCTGTCTCCTTTGCCTTTGCCTTTTTCAGCCAATTCCAGATCCAGCAATACTCATCCATATTATCTGTTAACTTTCTGGGTTAGATGCATAAGCAGTTGAAATGTTTAAAAAATAGACAACCTCAGTGTCCAGAAGAGAAGTCATTACTGTCTGGAAGCACCATATTTCTGATTCCAAAGTGTTTTCTTGGGTGTTTTGTGGGGGTCTTTCAATACTTACACAGTGGTGATAGAAAGCCAGGTACTCTGTACATTTACTCATACTCCAGATGCTCCACAGTTGTTCTATAATAAAGTACCAGGGAACTGGTGTATCCTGCCCACAAATCTGTAGGTGTCTATACTTCTGAGCTGGAGGTTACACCAAAACTGCCCGTTGTAAGGGAGTAACCATCTCCATAGCCCCTTATTCTTTACCTGGGGAGGTTCTGATCTGGATTTTAACACAGGTTGCAGAGTAGTAACCAGTAATAAGGATATTAGTGTAGGTGATGAAGTACTCCCCGAAGCATATAAGGAAAACCAAGACCCCAAAGAGGTTGAAAATCTAAAATGAATGTTATTTAAAATAATTAATATGACACAACAGTGGATGCAAGATCAATTCCTTAGCACTAAAGGAACTGATGGAGTTGTTCCCCTAACACCACCACCACCACAAAAACCCAAGGTAGGCAGGAACAAAAAAAGAAGGTGAACATAGAGGATAAACACAGATAAACCCACCCACCCGCAGATTGAGCAATCCTTGGCATCCAACAGGAGGCCAACACCTATGCATTGTCCAATGGTCTAGGCAGCAAATAAATCCAATAGGGAAAAAAACAGCGGTATCAGCAATGAGTTCTTCAGCTCACAAAACATGGGTAGTATTGGAACAAGGAAATGGCATCCTTTGGGTGCAGATTCTGTCCCCAGTTATGGGACAAACAGAGTGGTGGCTTGGGGACCAACAGGAGGAATGAAGGGACCCAGGTGTGTGTTCTGAAGGAGGCAACTAATCAGTCAAATAAGATAAGTTGGGTGGCTCAAGGGGGATTATGCATTTCAAAATGTGGACAAAAGTAGGAACTGGAATGGAGGTAGCTGACTCAAATTTGGGCACAGATCCTGCTACCTACAAGAGTGTATTTCTCCATGCAACACTTAGAGAAATAACAGGAAGGTTTTTGGTGGATGTTCTGTTATGTGTGCTTGTGTTGCTGCTCCAAATTGATTTTTAAATAATTTCCTTAATCTACTAAAACAGGACAGAATGTTAATTAGAATAGCATATTAATTAGCTACTCTGGCATTATGCCAGAGTTTGTGTTTCTCTTGCTTTTACTCACCAAAATTATTCCACAGGGTGTTTTCTTGTTCAACACTTCCCCGCCGCCATGCGACATCTGGGAGATATGGGTATAGTGGTGATGCTTCCTGTCCTGTCGTGATGCTTTATGTGTGGCTTAGCAGTCAGGAGTATGGTGATTAGACTTGTTTCTGGTTGTACATTGTACTCCCCTGGTTTTGTTTTTTGTTTGTGGTGATGCTTCCCACCTATTAAAGGGGAATGTGTTTGCAGGAAAGGATTCAAATCCCCCCTCTGCAGGTTTCCCAAAGTGTGGTAGCTACAGGGCTTCTACTTGGCATGCAGTAGTCTTCTCTAGAGTGAAACATGTTGCATTTCCTGTATTCCTTCCCTTATGTTCTGCGCCTGGGTGTGGGCAGAGGGATATATGGACCTACATCATCTTGCATCAAATGACAAAGGGACATGATGCTCAGTGACTGGTGGATGTAGGCAGTGTCACTATGGACTTTCCTGCAGTTATAGTCTCAGCTTCTTGGAAGTGATTTTTTTGCCATTTATTTAATGTCTGATTCATTATATCTAATTCTGAGCTGGACTAGAACATGGATGAAAAGATCCATACGATGGGACCAGGGGCAGATATTTTTCTAGATTTCTGAGGGAAACCCAAGGTTTGCAGGAGGGAAAATGAAATGTTTTAAAAATCCAACATTGAACATTTAACCCCCCTGCCCCTGCCCACACAAAAAAAATCATAACAGCAATGTCTGCTTTTAAAAGGACAATGTGTGACAAAGATCTAGCAAGACTCCTGAGAGAGTGTAGGGGTTGGCAGGCAACCCACAACCAATATTGCTGAGGCTTCCAACTCTCAGTTAGGGCCACTGTGGGAGAAGGGCAGGAAACTGATGAACTAAAAAGATAAATGATAGGAAGAAGATACAAGAAAGAGAAAAGTTAAACTGGAATAGGAGAACAAAATGAAGAAGCTGACAATATGGGAGGGGAACAAAAGAAGATGGGGGCAGAGGCTGCCAGGAGGGAGATGATAGTTTGGTAGGTAGGGGGAAAGGAAAGGGAAAAGGCTGCAGGCACCACAGGACTGTCCGGAGAGGCCATATGGAAAAGGAAGAGGGAAAGAAGGAATGGGGAGAAGATCCCACCCCCATAAATCTTCATGGGTCTTCCATTTTTAAAATACTAATTAGCTATTCTGTTGCCATGCTAATATTCATTTATTAGGATGACGCTAAGAATGAACTGACAGAGGACAGGCAGAGAGAATATATTCACCCCATATATTCTCCCCTCATTTACTAGGTTCTTCAATTGGACACAGATGTCAAGAAATAGTTTTGCTGTTAAGTCTGGAATCAAAATGTATGAGGGGAGCCACACTTAAGAGTTTGATTAGTGTCAGCTTGTGAAATCTAGAGTCTGCTGGAAATATCTCTTCTGGAAGCATGTCCCTACGTGTGCACATCTACATACATGCAGATATATGTACATCTGAAATATACTCTGCTACATTTACCTGATAGTATGGATTTTAGCATGTGTTCTTTTAGTAAATATTCACAGAACCAAAGAATATATTTGTTTGCCCGCAATACTATTCTACATGACAATTTCACAAACAGGAATTAGGGAGAGGGACTGCAAAGAGATATTTGTTATGGATATATTTATTTAAAAGGTATATATATACTGAATCTCACCCAGTAGCTTCCAAGGCAGCTAGTAAAAATTATAGCAATCATGAGTTACAACAGAAGGGGGGGAAATCCAATTAAACACCACCAGTCAAATTGATAGGTGTGGGGAGCAGGCATGCAGAGAACTTCAGCAAATGTGCTCACTGGGCCAAAACACCTTGTTTGAACTTCTTCAGTTATCTGTGAGGTGTTCCCTAGCAGAGTTCATCTTGATTACTAAACTGTGCCAAGCATCTTTGTCATGCCCCCACAGAGGCTTTTGTTATTTCCCCATTAAGCTTTAGTTTCTTCAGAGTTAGCATGGTTTTAGTTCATTGTTAAGTCTTCTATGGGAGGGTATTTTAGTTAGCCCCTGCCCTTTTAAGACATCTCCCAATAGGCAGTTTCCTTTCTTTACCCAGCAATCCCCGTTTTAGTTCTAGCCAGTCAGTCTGAGTGAGGTGCTAAGGGTAGTTGAAGATCAGAATATCCGTGATGTCCATATCATTATATGGTGGTCCTTACAGCACAAGTTAAGTTTAACTGTAATTAGATCATGATAAAGACTGAAAGAACTGAAAGGAAGCAAGACACAGTGGACTTTCTTGAATGCAACCAAGAGAAGACAGCCTACAGCTTCAAAGCTGCTCAAGACAAGCAAGTACTCTGATTAGATAGACCCAAGGGAGGAGTTAGGGTCTTGATTCTCTCCAGTAATAAACCCATTGTAAGAACTGTTGAACCTGGATTGTGTCTCCCCCACTCCCCCCATTTTGAGGCTGGAAGAAAGTGTTTTCAAAATGTTTTGGGGAGAATACTGTGCGGAACTCCTGCAGCAAACATTTTATTTCCCAATCTCATTTTATTTGTGTTGTGTGGGAAAGGTTCCTGTGGCCAAAGGTGGGGGGCAAACAGACTGCCCTGGAGAAGGCTGGGGCCAGGGGGTGTATCTCCTGAAAGCCCTGATCAAAGGGAAAGAATAGAGAGGAAAAGAGACAAAGCTACCTGTGCAGAACCTTTGTGGCTAGGCAATACCTGAAAGTGGGTTTCATGGCCTTGGAAAGGCAAGAGAGAGAAAGAGGGCTAGTGAGGAGTTGTATGGGTGGTCTGCCATGATGGGCAACATAATGTTGTTAACTGCCGAATAAAAGCCTCAATGGTTACTATAGCTGGTGGTCTCAACTTCATGCATAGAGCAACAGCTGTGCAACTTCCTCTTACCTCTGGGGGACACCAGAAAAATCAATACAAGCCCTCCTGTTCACTTCTTGTAAAAGGCCTATTTTATTCTTTGTCTCTTGTTTAATTGGCATTTTGAAAGAGCACTGTTGAAAAGGATTCCCCAAGGAAGCTTCAGGCTTACAGAAAACAGAAATGTACATCCAACTGCTAGTTTATCTTGCCTTAAATTTTATAATAAGTGCTTAAAGCACTTTTAGAGGTGCTGCATTTTGTCTTAAGTATGACATTTGCAGTTGTAATATCTCACTAAAGATGAGCTATTCTTGTCTGACTGCTGGATTCAGTTTACACTTGACATTCTGTAGCCAGACCTCCATCTGGAGTAAGTTAAGAGAACTATATTGGATTAGAAAAAAAAAATCAACCTTTAACAGTTATTTGTTTTATTGTGTACTGTTTTGTACATGTCTGGCACGTTGATAATATCGTTCTATAAAAATGGGGACAATCTGATACATTCTTGTTTATCTCCATGAAACTACAAATCCTTAGACATAATTTGCTAAGGAATGGAATGAATAATAACTCAATTCCCACCAATTGGCAAGCAGGACTCACTTCTAGCTGTGGAAGCTAGAACCCAGGCCGACGGGGCAGCGGTGGCTTGCTGCCTGCTGCCCCGCCAGCCCTGGCACCATCCACCCCATTCCCCTGTCCACCCTCCCCTTACCCCAAATACAAAGCTGGGCTGGCGAGGCAGTGGCGCCGCCCCACCAGCCCTGGCGCCACACTTCCTGTTCCCTTGCCTGGCCTATCCTCACCCCAAAAACCATGTGGGGCCAGTGAAGAAGTGGTGCTGCCCCTCTGGCCCTGGCATCACTCTCCCCAGTCCCCATCTGTCCTTACCCTCCCCCCCCAAAGAATGGAACAGGCCTTGCAGGGCACAGGAAATAAGTCACTCCCTCACTGTCTTGGCACCAACCTCCTCATTCTTCTGCCTGCCCTCACCCACCACCCAAGAATGAGCCAGGACTGGTGGGGCATGGGCAACAAGCCATCCTTCTGCCATCCTGGCAACGTCCCAGTCTCCCTCTCCAAACAACAAACCTTGCTTTGGAGGGGCTGCCACAGGCACAGAAGGTGAATGCGGCCACCAGTGGCTGCAGGAGAACACTGCTGGGTCAGGCAACTCCTGCCCCCCTTCCCTGACTACCAGACAAGTTTGTCTATTTTTATTTGCAGGGGGGCCAGTGGGCAGCAAGTGAGAGTGAGCAGTGGGTCATGGATGATGGGAAAAGCCTCTGCCCCAGATGCTGGAGAGTTGCTGATAGTCTGAATAAACAACACTGGCTGCAATTGACTTACCGGTAAGTATCTGATTCAGAATAAGGCAGCTTCAGGTGTTCAGACCCTCCCATTATCTTCAGTTAAATTCTTTAGATGTTGACATTTGTGAGTGGCATTTTAACGGGGCTGAGGTACTGCAGCAACAGAAGTGCCAGTCCTATTAGGGAGCCTAGGGGTTAGGCTGCTTGTTTCGGGCTTGCTGGGGCCTCTGCTTTCCTTTGTAACTGCCTGTCCAGTTAGTAAGTGCCGATTAATCAAGTCAATCACAAAATTCAACACTCTCTCAAATCTCTTTAAGTTTTAAAAGAGCTGGAAGTTTAAAAGCAAGATAAAATACATTACAGTGAATTAAAAACAAACTTATGGGAAGTTTATCAAACACCCAATTTTAGAAGCTACCATAGGAAAGGCTGTTACAAAGTGAATGAATTGAACCAACGGCCTTCCATAATGTGTAACTCAAGTGGCAATGAGGATATGTGTAAGAACAGGAATATTATAAGTGCTCAAGCATTTGTGTCTAAGAAATAGGGCTATTCTTACAGTTTCTGCTCGACATTGTGATGACACACAATTTCTATTTTCTAATTTTCCCTCTAACTCAGCCACTACGATGACCTTTAAGTACAAAGCAATTAGCTCACCAAAGTTCTTGTAAGACAACCACACTTTTGAAGGAGCTGCAACTGGAACAGAGCAATTCACCGCTTCAGCCATATCTTCCTGAACTGAAGGTCTAAGGTCTTATTTTGTTATGTTACTGATACTTCCCTAAACTGAAAGAGAATTATGAGATTATCACTTAACTGGATTCTGTTTCATTAGAAACAGATAGGAGAAAGGGTGGAGGAAGACAGTCATATCAGTCAGGATATTTGTTTCCACGATATTAATAAAATATAGAAAGAAGTGTTTGATCATGTTCTCCAAACCTTTCAAGGGTTCCTGCTGTATTACTTGAAGGCTGGCCTCAGCAGCACACGCTGATGGCACGGATCCAGCCTGCGCTTTTACTAAACATTTCTTCCCACAGCTAATTTTGCTCCAGCATATGTTATTAAACAAAGAAAAAAGACAGGCAGATTTCGCTCAGCTTGAAATATGTGGAAACACATGTAAAATGACATTGAGAGTGTTTGATATAGGATGTTGGACTGTAATGTTAACCATAGGGAACATTTTGCATCAACGTCTGGAATGTAATTCCCAAGAGGGCTTCAACCTCATCGACCTAAAAAACTCAATTTGCTCTAAATTACAGGTGAAGAAGCAGAAGTGCTGGGATTGTATTTCCTAACAACTCTCCTTGGCTTCCACAGCCCATTTTCCGAAACACTGTTCGCTTTAGCCATATGAAATTAATTGTAATTCCGTAAACAATAGCGTTTGGGGGAAGGTACCCCATAAAACAAAGAGCCACAGAGTAGTGTGATTGTGAATGTCACAGCGTAAATTTCACAGACCTTATAGCATGAACAATACTCACGAACCAGGTTGGACGGGATATTTGTGTATGATGGATCTCATTCAGTAACTCATATTGCATTGGCACTGCCTGAATGAAAAACACTATTTATTTTTATGCCTGCAACAGGGAATGATTTGAGGTCTTTATGCTTGGCAGAAAAGTTTGAGAAATCTCAAGTTTGCTCTGAACTACAGCTGTGATGAGGAAGCCACAGGCCCACAGTTTGTCTGCTGCTTCTCGTGAGTTTTCCCCTCCCCTTCCTATAAGGTTCAGATAATGGAACTCTTCCAACCACATTTCCTTGAACATTAATAACAGCACAGAACAAGGAGAAGGCATTCCATCTGCCTGTGCAAAATGGTGTTATATAGTCCAGACAGGAGCTCTGTTCCCAAGCAATCCCAAAAAATCAGCTCTGCAAAGTCTGCCTTTTAAAAGGCTGCCTTTGTTCATTGACCAGCTTGGTAAATATATCAAAGAGCATAAATCCATCTGCAGAAGCTGGTGGAAAACTCTCTGTTTGATGACTAAATGTCAGTCTTTACTCCTGCAGGTTCAGGTTCTGACTCTGATCACGGTAGTCTTTTCCACACGCTTGACAATCCTTCTCCTCTGGCAGAGGGCTGGCTCTGGAGTACAGATGCACAGGGCTGGCCTTTATGCTTGGGTCATCGAAATGTTATTATCCCAGCTGAATGGGAGCCATTCTATGGGAAAAGCAACCAGTAACATTTCAAGGGTCCCCTCCCCATTCTGCTGCATATGTATACCAGCCCATTGTCTGGAGTCTTGGAGCAGATGCATAGAGAACACAAAGCCCTTGCTTCCTCTATAAAATTCTTTTAGATATACATCATTAATAAAAACAGAGGAGAAAATAAAACTACAAAGAGCCCAAGACCAAAGAAAAAGTACCACCATTAGATGTAATGTTTGGATTTGAATTACAGTGCTGCTGCAGGAATGGAAATGTACCCTGTTTTGTACCCTACCTGTACAAACGGCAGAACTGACATCACTATACAAAGCCAGCAATCAAAATCAATAAATTATGCTCCCTGGTTAAACTTCAGATGCTGATTAAATATCACACTCTTTATACACTAAGTACCATGTCTCCCAATATATCCTCTGACCTGCTCTTCAGTAATGCAACCATTTTCAGCAGCTTGAAGGCTTCCTACTCTTGATTCTGATCATTCTCATCACCTTCCTGTTCCTCCCCTTCGTCCCAGGGTCGGTTGGGTCACGACCAGATGCTGGGCCCCATCCCTCCCTCCCTTCCCTTTTGCCCGTGGGGTGGACCACGACCAGTTGCCAGGCAACTCCCTCCCCAAATTTGGATATGGTGGTTATCCTTTCACTTATAATGGTTATCCTTTCACTTCAGATCCCATCTCAAAACAACCCTTTGGGTCATGGCTTCGTCTTAATATCCCTCATTCCCAAACTTATGAAGTCGAATTAGAAAAGACACTTGAAAAGACACACTCTGTCACTGGCTCTCCCAAGTGATAGTAAATTGATAATAGTAGTCGCAGGGATTCATACCAAGGCCAAGGGATTTGTTTCCTTAGAAAAGTCCCCCATTGCAGGGAAATATCGAGGCGGATTCCGCATGGGCCAAAAACAGCAGTGTGAAAATGGTGTAAACTCTTTTACACTGTTTTAAACCCTTTTACACCATTTTTACACCGCTGTTTTTGGCTCATGCGGAATCTGCCACAGGCAAGTAGTGGACCCAGGAGGCTATCTGAAGTTGGAAAAATGGTGCTGAATGACTTAAACTCCTCCTCCTTTCTCCTTCCATTCATGTATATTCTTGCCCATTACCACTATTTAGATTATAAACTCCTTCAGGTCATGAACTTGTCCTAAATTAAGCCACTAGATCAGGGGTAGGGAACCTGTGGCTCGAGAGCCGCATGCGGCTCTTCTGCCCTTGCACTGTGGCTCCACGAGCCGAGCTGCCAGCCCCATCAACTGCCCGCGGTCGGCTGGGCCGTGCCACGGGCTTCCCCTCTCGCCCGCTCCGTTGGAGCAGGGCGGGTGCTTTCCCGGCGGCCGGCGAGGCCGAGCCACCGGCTTCATCCTTGCCCGCCCTGCAGGCAGCAGGGCGGGCGCATTCATGCGCTTCTCAGAATGAGCGGAGTAAAAGGCAAAAAACCCCAATATATATATAGTGTTATCTTTATTTTAAATGTCAAAAATTATTTGCGGCTCCAAGTGTTTTCTTTTCTTGTGGAAAACGGGTCCAAATGGCTCTTTGAGTGTTAAAGGTTCCCCACCGCTGCACTAGATAGATCTTCAACTATTCCACATGTTCCTTTTCCCAAAAAACTTGAGAGGAAAACAGACATCAGTATGATATCTGCCTTTCGCTTTTGTGATATTTCAATAAATTGCTCATTCTCTTTCTTCCTTTTGTCCTTTTTTTTAAAAAAATAATCTGTCACCGTTTTCTTCTTCTATGATTTGAGATTATTCTTCCCTGCTGGGTGGGTTTCCTTAGAGATGCATATCAAGTGTCCCACTGTGATCTGTAATAGCATTGCTGCTTATGTTGACTGAACATTTAAGGAAATAGATCAGCTAATGTTTTCCTAGTGGACTGGTTCTGTTAAGTACCAGTGGAAATCTGGAAGAAGTGACCTTTCCCAGGTTCAGGACAAGGGTAGGTGTGTGTTTGTGTGTATGATCAAATGTGTTTTAATTTTAAAACAAGGTTACATACTATGTCATCATGGATTGTTTCATTACATTGACAATGCTTTTAAAGAACTGTGGAGAAATGGCTCCTTCCCTCTTCCCCCTTTTTCTGTTTTTTCCTCCCTTCCTCCCAGCAGGTATCATAGACTTGGAGGACTTAGAAATTCCAGAGAAACATCAGGAAGTGCTACCTGACCTATGGGGAAAAGATATCTTGACCCAGCCTGACCAAGTCAAAGGACGGTGGGATCTGGGATCTGATAAATTGCTGGATGGGAGGTCTCTTTTTCAGGCTTTTCTGCTGGGACACAGAAGACCTCTGGCCAGGCTGGGAAGGAAGCAGCCATTTTTGAGCCATGTGCTCTTCCAGGGAGCACACCCAGCCTGCCAGGTAATGAGAATGCTTTGAGAATTACAACCTTCTAAGCTTTACATGCCTACCCTATGTTCAACAACTCCTAGCTAGGGTATGTTAAGAGATAGGGGCAGGAGATTTGCATTTATATCTCCTTTGCTTTGGAAACCCTTGCTCAATCTGGTGCTGTGCTAAAAGATACTTGTGACTTTTATTTTTAATACATACTTTTAAAACCTTAGATGTGGAAGACAGTTCTCTGTGCCACGAATGCCCCACTGTCTTGCATGCACTATCAGGAGATAGAGGAATGCTGAACAGGTATTCCTCCAGGACCTCCAATCTACCCTGTGGAACCCAGGAGAGGGGAACCAAGGAGAAACTGAGGCAAGGCCTCACGGTTGGAAAGGAAGTTGGGGAACCCTGACCCTCCCCAGCAGGCAGTCCTCAAATGGTCAGGTGGTGGCAGTGGTTTACACAGAGAGAAAGCAAGCCCTCCCCAGGAGAAATTGGCAACCCCTGAGAAAGTGCGAAGAGCGGAATAGGGCCTGCCAGGCAAAGCAAGCCCGTTCCTCCACAAGAACAAAGGGGGGTTTTTTTGCAAGTGAAAGACAATACAGAATATCTTTAACTGTTGATTAAAACAGAGTTTATGTAGATTAATTATAAACCTTTTAAATCTGATAGAAAATATAGGTCACACGAGGAAATATCAAAACAGTTGTGAACTGAATTAGGTTGGTTAGTTTTAAAAGAAAGAAAGAAAGAAAGAAAGAAAGAAAGAAAGAAAGAAAGAAAGAAAGAAAGAAAGAAAGAAAGAAAGAAAGAAAGAAAGAAAGAAAGAAAGAAAGAAAGAAAGAAAGAAAGAAAGAAAGAAAGAAAGAAAGAAATGGTTGAAAGTGCAGCCAAGTTGCAATCAACTTGTGGCAATTCCGAAGGGTTTTCAAGGCAAGAGATGGACAGAGGTGGTTTGCCATTGTCTGGATCTGCATAGCAGTTCTGGACTACCTTGGTGGTCTCTCATCCAAGTACTAAGTAGGGCTGACCTTGCTTAGCTTCCTAGATTTGAGGAAAATTGTCCAAAAACATTTATTTTGGGTGCTAATAGGAGAATGTTTCAATTACAGAAATAAGATTCAGTAGCACCAAGAATAGAGCAGAATAGATTTAAATGCATAACAGGAAGAAAAAGTCTAGTTTGCTCCACAGAAAACGAAACAACAGACAATAATACCGACATTCACACCTCGGGGGGGGGGGGAGGAGAAAATATTCAGCCTATTTTAAAATGCTCCACATGAAGCAATGTATTTTAGTAGATTAAAAACAGATGTCTTAAAAACTATAGTTAAAAAGAGACAGGAAAAATAAGCAGAAAACAAATGATTTATTATCGTTAAAGAATCAACTAGATTTGGAATTTGGGGGAAAGAACACAGGAGGGGGAATGAAACAAGCTCCTTGAACATTAAAGAACCACGGAAGAAGTAGAAATGTACAAGATTTTACATTCCTACACACAAAACCACACTATGACCTTAAGCAGTGAATAACAGCTCAATGGATTTGCCTCTCTCCATATTACCTTCTAACTCCATAGTAGAAGAAAGCTATTCTAAAAATGGAGTGTATACTATATACTAGGCTACCAACATCTCACACTATTAATTCATGCTCAGAAAAGAACCCTCAGAATTTGGCAACAGGGCTACTAACTATGGAAGGTAACTTGGAGTAGGTCTGCTGAGACCCACCACGAGCCCCTGGACAAAAATCCCACGTGCCCCTCCCCAATGACCCTGACCAAAAACAAATATCATAACAAAACAAATTACCGGGCTTTCTGTTACTATTAATAGAATAATAATTGTTCATTAGGTAGGAAACATTAACAGGAAAGGGGTAGGATTGTTAAAGAATACATTTTACTTATGATTTACACAGTGCACACTGCCATGGGATTCAGAGCAAAACAAACCAACAGTTATAAGCAGAATCAGGAAGCCTTCATGGCTAAAGGACCTAGCCAGAACACTAAAGTGCGCTGTCAATTAAACAGGGATGAGACCAAGTTACCTGAGAAAAAGCCCACTGAATTAAGTGAGATTCTAGTCTCTTTCAAAAAGCACTAAACTGCAAAAGTACATGAAAAATATTTCTACTAATCCTAAACAAATTTTAAAAAAACCTTAGCAACAATAGGAGGTTGTTTGATGAAGGAAGGGAAATTCAAGAGATGTAAAAAGTCAGTTTTATAGTCCAGGTTAAGAAGGCAGGTGAGCCTAATCTTCAGATGGTGTTGTCTACCTGTACCTGCACTAACTTCAGAAAGTGATTCTAGTCCCCACCTAGCTCCACCTCACTCTTTCCAACCCTTCCCCATTCCCCTGCTGTAGCCTCCTTAAACTGGAAGAAAGAAATCAAGAGAAGAAGGAAGGGGCCCAGATGCTCCGGGGCTCTAAAAGCCCCCTCACTCCCCCTCCCCTGGGAGAGGGAACTATAGAATAGAATCTTTATTGGCCAAGTGTGATTGGACACACAAGGAATTTGTCTCCGGTGCATATGCTCTCAGTGTACATAAAAGAAAATACATTTGTCAAGAATCATAAGGTACAGCACTTAATGATTGTCATATAGGTCTAGTAAGCAATCAGGAAACAATCAATAGTAATAAAAACATAAAATGTAAAATCATAAAATAAAATGAAATGTCAGCACAGGCTATAGTCATACAGTCATAATTGGGAGGAGATGGGTAATAGGAATGATGAAAAAAGTAGTGCAGTAATTATATAATAAATATATAATAAATAGTTTGACATTATCGAGGGAATTATTTGTTTAACAGAGTGATGGCATTCGGGAAAAAACTGTTCTTATGTCTAGTTGTCTTGGTGTGCAGTGCTCTGTAGCGACGTTTAGAGGGTAAGAGTTGAAACAGTTTATGTCCAGGATGCGAGGGGTCAGTAAATATTTTCACAGCCCTTTTTTTGACCCGTGCAGTATACAGGTCCTCAATGGAAGGCAGGTTAGCAGCAATTGTT
Source organism: Sphaerodactylus townsendi (assembly GCF_021028975.2). NCBI lineage: Eukaryota > Metazoa > Chordata > Lepidosauria > Squamata > Sphaerodactylidae > Sphaerodactylus > Sphaerodactylus townsendi. Next base: position 25,324,752 of record NC_059432.1, read on the forward strand.
TTTTCTGCAGTTCTGATTATTCTCTGAAGTCTGTGTCGATCTTGTTGGGTTGCAGAACCAAACCACACAGTTATAGAGGTGCAGATGACAGACTCAATGATTCCTCTGTAGAACTGTATCAGCAGCTCCTTGGGCAGTTTGAGCTTCCTGAGTTGGCGCAGAAAGAACATTCTTTGTTGTGCTTTTTTAATGACATTTTTGATATTAGGTGACCATTTTAGGTCATGAGATATGATGGAGCCTAGAAATTTAAAGGTCTCTACTGTTGATACTGTGTTGTCTAGTATTGTGAGAGGAGGTAGGATGGGAGGGTTTCTCCTGAAATCTACCACCATTTCTACGGTTTTAAGTGTGTTCAGTTCTAGATTGTTCCAGTGGCAACACGAGGCTAGCTGTTCAACCTCCCGCCTGTAAGGCGGCTTCATCGTTGTCTCGAATGAGACCAATCACTGCTGTATCATCTGCAAATTTCAGTATTTTAACAGATGGATCATTTGAGATGCAGTCATTGGTATACAGAGAGAAGAGAAGTGGTGAAAGTACATTGTGCCTTGGGGGGGCCCTGTGCTCATTTTACAGGTGTTCGATGTAATTTTTCCTAGCTTCAATTCGCTGCTTCCTATCTGTTAGGAAGCTTGTGATCCACGTACAAATATGCTCAGGTACTGCTAGCTGATTTAGTTTGGTTAGAAGAATGTCCGGGTCTGATAGTATTGAATGCTGAACTAAAGTCAACAAAGAGGACCCTTGCATAGGTCTTATTATTCAAGATGCTGTAGGATATAGTGCAAAGCCATATTAACAGCATCATCTGTCGATCTATTTGCTCGGTATGCAAATTCGGTAAGGGGTCCAACAGTGGATCCGTGATGGTTTTCAAATGGTACATCACTAGCCTTTTCAAAAAAAGTTTTCACAACTACAGATGTTAGAAAGCAACTGGTCTGTAGTCGTTCAGTTCCTTGATGGAAGGCTTCTTCGGCACTGGGACGATAGTGGAGTGTTTGAAGCAGGAAGGAACATAGCACATCTCTAGTGATTTGTTAAAGATTTGGGTGAAGATGGGGGGGGGACACGTTCAAGGCTGCACTCAGCCTGGTCCAGCTTTAAGCTGTGACCTGCCCAGGTGGAGGCCAGCTGTAAACTGCAGGCTCTGTCTTGGCCCAGATTTATACTGCTGACTCCACCTTCAAGGTCCATGTGACTTCAGAGGCAGAACCAAAAGTATAATGCTGAACCCAGCCAGGGCAGAGCCTGTCATTCAAGGCTGAGCTTGCTTTGAAAGAGGAACATGTAGTTTAAAGCTGGAGCCAGCCAAGCCCAGCCTTGCACAGCACCCCCCAAATCCATGTGGAATTGAGGGGGACACATTGGCCAGTGCTTGCCCTGGGTGCTATCTTTAACAGATTTGCCTCTGATCAGCTCACCCAGAAGAAGGACCAGAGCATGGATTCAAAGGTTTCTAGTTATAGCTCTGCTGGTTCCTAACACTATGTCCTCACAAATCCTGATTTCATCAGAGCTTGGAAACTAAACTGTGTTGATACTTGGATGGGAAACCACCCAGAAAGACTGGGGCTGTACAAAGAGTCAACGAGAAGCCATCTTTGCTCATCTCTTGTCTTGAAAAATCCCATAAAGTGGGATTTTCATGGGGTTGCCATGAGTCGGTTGCAACTTGATTGCACAATTTACCTTAAACAATTATTTAATCAAATCTATGAACATTAAATTGAAGGATAGGGCCACAATTTATGCTCACCTGCCTGATTTTTGCACGATCTTCTGACACTTTGCAAAAATGCAGGGGATGTTTTGGATCAATACTCTCACCCACAAACACTCATTGATCTTAACATCTGAACAGACCTCTAGTCAACCCATGATAGAGACAATACACTTTTCTCTGGAAACTGTATATTAACGCCCTTGCACCACCAGTCCCTTTTTCAGACCCATGGATGTGTTTATATGCTGAAAACAAATGACTCATTGGTATTTCTAAAATAAACAAGCCCCATTCTTGACTGCTGTCTGCCAGGAACCCATTGTTTAGGAAGAACCCCACAGATCACTGCATTTATGTAAACAGAAGGATAGCAAAATATTTGGAAGAGCAGAAGTTTTCACTTCCAAAGAATTTTTTTCTTAAGAAAACCTTCAAAGGATTAGTTAGAAGAAAAGTGAGGAGAGAAGAAAAACTTATTTCAAGACTATTACCAGTTGTGCTTCATCCAAGATTCTCTAGTCCATTAATTTTTGTAGGCTGACAAACTGTGCGTGCGTGCGCGTGCGTGCACACATGCTGTCAAGTCACAGCTGACTTATGGCGACCCTGTGGGGTTTTCAAGGCAAAAGACATTCAGAGGTAGTTTGCCATTGCCTGTCTTTGCATGTGCTGAGAGAGTTCTAAGAGAACTGTGACTGGCCTCAGGTCACTCAGCAAGCTTCATATGGAGGAGTGGAGAATCAAACCTGATTCTTCAGATCAGATTCTGCTGCTCTTAACCACCACACCATGCCAGCTCTCACAAGGTCTAACAAACAGAGCCCCATAATAAATCACAATAGGAGAGGTCAACAACTGGGAGTTTCTCCCAGTAAATAGAGCAGGACTCCTCAGCATTGGAGACAGCGAATCAGCTTCCTGCTATAGAGAACTGCTGAGGGTCAGGGCAAGATAAACAGGTTTCAAACCTAAGTAGTATAACACAGAACAGTATAACTTTTTCCTCCCTCTTAGATACTCACAAGCTCTGAGGGCCCTGAAAGGTTTAACTGCCCCAACTCCTCATTTTCTCTCTCCTTTTTAAAAGGTTGAGACTCAGCTGCCCTCCACAGTCTATGCTTCTTGGAGAAAACACTGAGCATGCTCAGACATCATCTGGGTATAACAGGAAGGGGATCACTGCCTTTTAAAATTTATTTTCGGTCCTCCAGTTTGCCTCCTTTCAACTGACTTTCTGCTGGTGTATTTAATGGCACCTAAAGTGTGGAGAGTTCTCATTTAGACCACGGAGAGGTCAGAATGAGGTTCTTCTTTTGGTTAATTCCCCAACATCATATTTGTCTGCATTCCTGAAGAGCCATTTCCTCATGTCTTTTGAATGATATTTTTCGGATGTGAATTAAAAGTTCTCATCGTATTTGGCAAACCATTTTCATAGATCAACATCCTTAAACCAAGTTTTTTTAAAAAATGAATCATAACGAATCCCATAAGGAATTCATGCTTTCTGAAAAGAAAACCAAGGAGCCGTATTAGTAGATATTGCAATGTCGGCACGTACAGCATAATGTCATAGAGAAAGAAGGAGACTGACAGCCAACTGCACACACTAATGCAAGAAACACCCAGTGTGTGAAGACGACTCATTTTGGGAAGTGGGTGTGTCCTCAGTGAAAACCTGGTATCTCGGCCAGTTACACTTGATGTAGCAGATGTGGATGTCATGGACATGATCATGCCCTCCAGTAAATTAAAAAAATATTGTGAAAGAGGAAGCATACGCCTTTAAACATGTGGTGGACATGTTCTAATAGTGTTGTAATGACACTGTAGAGCACCTGTTCACTCCATGTTTATAGATACGTATTCTCCTTCAAGCTTTTTACTCTCTCAGACACCGAAGCGTACATGGCAGACATGCCAGCTGTATCAAGTATGAATCAACCCCCAAGCACAGTTTTCCAATCAGAGTGTATTTGGTAAAACAGACACTAAACAAACCAGAGGCGTACCTAGGCAAACTGGAGCCCTGGGCAAAACCTGGGTTTGATGCCCCGCCCATGAGCGGTCACCCTCCCCACCGTGTCCAAACAATGATTTTTTTCCACCAGGTCGTTTCAAAGTCACCATCACATTATAGAACATGCCCCAACTCACAAATCTGAACACAGAATGGGCCATGCCACACAGCAGACATAATTTTTGGAAAATGTTTTCAAAATGTTTTATTAGTGTTATGAAAACATTTTATGGTGTTGTATCCAGTCCCCCCAATTGGGGGAAACAGCATCACTTTCATTGTAATTTAAACTGGGGACCCCAGATTCTCCCTTTAAGGTGGATTTAAAAGGAGAATCTGGGCTCCCTAGTTTAAACAAGTGATGCTGGAATCCACCCCCAAACAGCATCATTTTCAATCAACCTTAAAGGGAGAATCTGGGGTTCCCAGTTTAAACAACATTGGAAGTGATGCTATTTTGGGGTTGATTCTCCCCCACCCTGAAACAGCATCACTTTCAATATTAAAACTGGGGGCCTCAGATTCTCCCTTGAAATCCATGCCAAAGGTGGTGGATTTAACAACAACAACAACAACAACCTTTATTAGGCATTGAGAGAATAAAAGAAAGAGTGAAAACAAGCATTGGCAGGAAGGGAGTGGATTTAAAAAGAGAATCTGGGAAAATTTAGGGGGTGCCTGTTGTCAGGGGTGCAATTATTAAGATAGCAGCACCAAAATTTGAGAGTATCTTCGTGAGACCCTACTGATGATACCACCCAGGTTTGGTGAAGTTTGGTTCAGGGGGTCCAAAGTTATGGACCCTCAAAGGTGTAGCCCCGACTCCTATTACCTCCCATTGGAAACAATGGGGGATGGGGGCACTCCCTTTGGGAGTCCATAACTTTGGACTCCGTAAACCAAACCTCACCAAACTTGGGTCATATCATCAGGAGAGTCTCCCAAACAATCCCTGAAATTTCGGTGCTTCTAGCTTAAAATCTGCTCCCCCTGCAGGCCAAAAACGGAAAAACTCTGAAAATACAAAATCCTTCAAAAACGAACCTGCAATTTTGTCGCCCTCCACAAGGTGGTGCCCTGGGCAGCTGCCCACTTTGCCCAATGGGAGGAACGCCTCTGAAACAAACACTTATACCAGTGTGCAAGTGGAAACCACTGTGTGTCAAGTGATGCCAAAAGTGGAGCGAGGGGAAACTGCGCCCGGGGCACGTGCACGCCCTGCACCCTTGCCACAGAGCTGCCCGTCCCTTCCCCGCCCTGTAACACCCTCTCCATACCCCCTCCATGGCCCAGCCATGCCCTCACTGCAACAGCGCCCAGAGCGTGGCCCCCCACCCGATTGGCGCTACGCCATGGAGTGACACGTTCATATATGGCTTGAATTCAGAGATCAGATCTGACTTGCAGAATATATGTTCATTAACATGGAAACTACATTGTGCATGATAGGACGACAGAAAATAATAGTGCATATGAAAAACGTGAGTTAAAAAGATGCATTCTGCAGCACAGACTAAACAGTCACTCACTGATGAACAAAAGATAGGATCATTTGCTAAAAAAAAGACATGGTTTTGCTACACTGAAAACTGACACATGGATATTTCATCCGTCAGAGGCACTGGCATCCATTCTGAGGAAAACCCAAAATAACTCAAAGCAGCAATGTTATGCACATTATTCTCGATGGTCCCAGCGAAAGCTTTTGTTTTGGAAGTTTGCTTCAGACACATACAGTTCCTTGTAACCACTGGAATCTTTGCAACTGCATTTCTTCGACAAAATAGCATGTGATCATAACAAATCGAGAATTGAAAATATAACATTGTTCACAGTGATATGGACCAAATAAAATTACTTGGCAAAAAAAAATCTGCTGCTGGAGTGTCTAATATCTGAGCCTCCTATTTTCACGACGACCACAGCTGCAGAAGATCTTACGGTGACCCTGGCAGAAGATAAAATCTGAAGAGATCGAATCACTTCACTAAAGCTCCATTACTGGGAAGGGCTTAAGAATGTTAAATAATCCTCTCTGGGGACCAGGTGGCAGAGCTGGCACGAGCCGGGGGCAGTAACATAGCAGCTCGTGGGCAGAGCCTGGCAAAGCATGAAAGGAGCTTTGTGGACCTTGGAGTAGAACCAACAGCAAAAAAAATCTTCGTTGGGAGTGACCTGATGACCACTGCCTTTTCAAGCCCTAATAAGAGAAAGCAGTTAGATCAGTGGGCCACTAAAATAGTGGGCAACTGGCAATCCTAAACCTCCCAGCTGCCTGAAAACCAAACATACAGTGCGTACGGCTTAGCAGAACTGCAACACAGGCTGGGGGTGCAAAGTATACTGTCTTTAGCTTCTCTTGGATCAAAGAGAGAGGAATGGGGTGAATGTTATTAAAATCTCAGGTATGACTGCGAACCAGCAGGTTTGGCGACTGCGTGGGTTATAGAGTGCAGTCTCACAAAAAACATCTGGGATGGTCCTTTGTTAAATACAGCACCTTTTCCCTCCCCTTGTCCACCTGGATCTGGCCAGAGAGCTTTTGTGCCTGACAAGCAGGCATGGCTGTGGCGACTTCAGGGGACAGAGTGTCTTGTTACAAACCCTGCCTAGCTCGTTGAGTGGCTCCGCGCCAGACAAACTGACAAATCACACTTCCTCTCAACACAGTCTCTGGCCTGAAATAGTCAGACCATTCCAGTTTGGAGTCCCCCCCACCTACAAGAATCTGAAGCATCGTTCTACATCCCGATGGAGCACAAGTCACAAGGCCTTTAATCTTGCAGGCAGATTAGGAGCCCCAGTGTCTGCCATGCTGGGTCTTGTGCCAGAGCCAACTAAGGCCCCATAACAGGACACAAAAGATCATTTTTTAAAAAAATAAATAACAAAGGCAGATGAGTACAGTGATACCTCTTTCCCAATAAGCAACAATTTTCACAGATGCAGAACAGTGGCTTCTCAAACAGTACTTATTAGAACGTTAATTAAAACACGCAAGAGATTTCCTAACTTTGTGGCTTGGGTATGTGTGTTCTCAGCATTATACTTCAATTACTTGCCAAATTCAAGATTAGGATAATCAGAACATGCCCAGCTAGTTCCACATTCCAATTCCACCAGCCGCCAGCCAGATGACCCATTTGCCCCTAGCATGCTGTGTTCAGAGCTGAACTCCCCTGAACTGAACTTGACAAACTAAGCTGACTTTCAAAAACCCAAGTCAAAGCTAGAAAATAGTTGGGTTTCTTTAACAATAACAGCAACCTTTATTTGGCATTTAAAAATAGGTTCTAGAGCGTTGCCAGGCTCTAGAACCTGGCAACGCTCTAGTTGGGTTTCTTTCAAGTTCAGTTCTTAAATTCAAGCCCCAACCTAGATCATCAGGAGCACAAGAAGAATTGGCTGGAACAAAATGATGGAGGTCCTGGGGCTGGGTTAAGGAGGCCAAGATCAAATGCCTCAATTTCCAACTCTTGATGGAGTTCAGCTCTCATCCGCTGCCTCTGTCAGGAGTCTAGGGATGGTCCAAGATGCCTCCCTTTCTTTGGAGGCCCAAGTCACAGATAAGGTCAGGAAGGTGTTTACCATCTCTGCCTGGCCAGCAGTTTATGTCCTACCTGTCCTGCCCTGATCTAGCCACAGTGATCCATGCAGTGGACACCTCCAGGACAGACTACTGTAACTGACTCTATACAGTGCTACCCTTGAGACTGCTCCAGAAATTACAACTGGTCCAGAATGCAGCAGCAAGGGTCCTGGCAGGAACCTTTTAAACAGCACTTATACAACCAGTGCTCCACCAGCTGCACTGGCTCCAGACTGAATACTGGATGAGGTTCAAGATTTTGGTGCTTACCTTTAAAGCTCTAAATTGACTAGGACCATCATATCTGCAAGACTCTTTATATACCCCCAAAGAGCACTCTGCTCAACTGGAACCAAAATGCTAGCAATACCTGACATAAAACATACTTGCTTGTCCTCAACCAGAGCTAGGGCTTTCTCAGCCCTGGTGGAACTCTCTGTTGAGTGAGACGCAGAATCTGTGGGATTCGATTCAGTTTGCAAGGCCTGTAAGACAGAACTGTTCCACCTGGCCTATGATAGAGGACACTGGCAGTAGTACATTAATTGGCTCCCCCCCACCCCACCTGCTGCATCCACCTAGGATTTATGATCCCGTGTTACATTGCTATGTCCCCTGTTGTTCACCCATAAAATAAAGGAGATTCCCATTTTGACACCACCTGATAGGATTAGGATTTTAATTGTTATTGCATTTTAATACAGTTGATTACTTGTAGTTTAGGAGACAAAGCTGGTCAGAGAAGGTGTATATGTCTGTTTTATGAATTCTCCCAACAAAAAATCCAAGACACAGATCCAAGACATGTTCCCATCCCATCTTTTTATTGTTTTAGTAGCTCCAGAGTATAGTCAGCATGGGACTCACAGGACTGTAGTAAGGGAAAAATGAAAGAGAGGATGATGTAAACCACTTCAGTTCCCCACTGGGGTGAAAAAACACTGTATAAATGTAGTAAACAACAGTTAAAATTGTACTATTGAGTGCTAGCCCATCCAAAAACTGGATTTCATGTAGGGCCACTACCCACTTACCTCACTAAACTGCAACGCCGCTGCGACCCCGCAATGAAAAGCCTCCGTGGCTTCTGACCACGGAGACATTTGTTCCCCACACGTTTGCAATTCTTGAAATAACGCGGGCAGCAAAGAGCGGGAGTTCCGTTGCAATGAGGGGAATGGAGCGCTCCGATTGGCTGTCGAACGTGTGCGTCATGAGTTACGAGAAAGTGGCGGCCAGCTGAGGGCGGGTCTCCAGTGTGATTGGCTGGGAAGAGGTTGTTTATGATGAGTGCCAAAAGGTTCGCCACCACGGGCCTAGACCATCCAGGTTAGAACAGTTACAAATTTACAGCATACCATTATTATTATAATTACAGCAGATAAGGGGCTGAGATTACAAGGGAATTAATTGCACAACACCAACTTGTGCATTTGTGATTTAGACAAAATTTGGAACCAGGGATTTCCCAAGTCACAGCTCATTCCTTTAGGCATTGTGCTAAACCATCTGCAGGAGGCTCAATCAAGGCCTTTACTTAAGGCTTTGTGCAGAATAAAAATAAAAAAGACAGTTGAACTTGAGGAGCTTAGTTCCTTACCTCCGTAGGGCATAATTGACACATCTGTCCCCTAGGTCAACGCTGCCAGTAGATGGGTTGTAAGTCCAGGTGCCAGGGGATAAGGAGAGAGGGCCCCATTTTGGTGAACAGTAAAATCCAGTTGACAGGGATGCCTCAAGGCCGCTTTGACAATACAAGCCAGTTGGGCAAGGGTGGCATTCTGCATGGCCTGAGAAAAAAGGGGAATGAGAAAGGAGCTAAGCAATTCTCCTCTTCTGATTCTCTGTTTGGGAGACAAATCCCACCCCACCCCAATACACAACATAAACTATTGTTATTCCAGAGCTCCTGCTTAGCCTGCATCAAACAAAAGGAAAGCCACTGATCCTTGCTACCAAGTCTTGCCTTCTGAGGGTGGAACCACCAGGGTGAATCTCTCCCTGGACTCTTTTGTTGATAAACATTTTGGCCATAGCCATTTTATTAGCCAACCAAAACAGAAGCTGAGTATGAAAGCATGGTCTTATCTGGCCTGTTCATAGCTTAAGCTCCAATGGGCGGATGCCCTGTATTGACTTCTCGCTTTAATTGAAGGGCTCTGCCGCCGGATGCTCCTGGCAAGACGTGATCTCCCATTTGCCGGGTTCGGCAGGTGTTGCCTCTTGCCGCCAGCCGGCACTTCCAGATCATTACCCGCAGCCACCGCCAAACGGGCTAAGTGACAGAAACATGCAACAACCAAATGAACCTAGGGAGAGGTGGTGGGCAACGCCGGTTGGCCAAAGCACATGGCCAGAACAAAGGAGGGCTTTCCCCTCAGCAGCCAATCCGGCCCCTCCCCTCCTGGTGATGTCAGCCCCGCCCAACATGGCCCAGGCTTCGCCTTCCACCCTCAGTTGCTGAAGCGTCACCTTGGCTCCACCCATCCCACCCCCAGAGGCAACAGCAGCCGGGTGGGTGATTCACAGCCGTCTTTAGCCCTCCTGCTCCTGGATCCAGAAGTTGGGCTGTATTCTCCATCTGGGCAAAGGGAGGGTACTGCTGATATCTCGCTGCAGAAGTGCCCCTTCAAGCAGAGGTCTCCTCTGTTACCTGTCCACTGGTCTTAGACCATGGGTGTCACTCTGCTGAAACCTGTCAGAAGGGCAAGTGGCTTATAGTTGTATAACATCTCGTTGGAGGAAAAACAGAAGAGAAGAAGAGGGGTTTGGATTTATACCCTGCTTTTCTCAACTGTGAGGAGTCTCAGAGTGTCTCACAAACTCCTTCCCTTCCTCTCCCCACAACAAATACCTTGTAAGGTAGGCAGGGCCAAGAAAATTCTGAAAGAGCTGTGATTAGCCCAAGGCAGGTGTAGGAGTGGGAATGGACAGAGGCTGATGGGAATTGTAGTTCCTGAACATCTGGAGAGCCGCAGGTTCCCTACCCCTGCTTTAAAATCATATTGGCAGAAGCTAAGTTTTCACAGAACCTCTCAGTGTAGGTAGCGGCATGTTCCAAAGGTCACAAGTTAACATGATCTAATTAGAATGAGTAACTCCTAAATGACTTGGAGGTCTCATCCTGTATAAGGGCATGCTTGATTACCACACCTTGCAAAGATACTGTTAAAGACAAAGAATATGGAAAGCCACTTTACTATCAGATACTGCCATTTCCCTATCTCTTCTGGAAACCAAGTCAGCAACAGATGGTTGCTTCCTTGCATTTCCCCAACCTCTAGATATGATCTCCCTAACAACAAGATCCCATCCTGAATCAATCAAGCCTCATTCAAATCTGAATACTGAAGGCAGAGACTGTAAGAAGTATCTCTGCATGAACCTTTCATGGTATTACTGATATAATCTAAGAGCAATTGACTCCCATTGTCCAGGGGTTTAGAGACAATAGAAGAGCTTTTAGATGGGAGCTCAAATAGCAAGTCCAGCATGGGAAATTCCAGAGAATTTAGAAAAATGAAACTTAAAACTCACTTGTTCCCGCCCCTGCCTGGGCAAAAGGGTATAAAAATACAGTGCACCCAAAGTTCCATGTTCTTCTTAATGCTGGTTCTTTACTCTAGCGCTAGCTGGCTAGTTAGCCAGCTCCTGCTACTGGTTTAAGTTCTCAATGCTGGCTCAAGCCCTCCAGGCTGGCTCCAGCTGCTGCTGGCCCCCACTCTCCATGCTGGCATAGGAATCCCTGCCTTCTACAAGAACTTCTTCAGCTGAATTTAGGTAACGTATAGTCCCTGCTACCCCAACTCCCTGTGCTATCATCCCTCCTATCTTCTCCTCCCTGTTTATATCCTAGGAACTGTGTGTATGTGCCTTGACTTCTTACTGTGTGATTGTTTGCAACCAAAATTTATATAAAAATATTTAAACTGCAATTTGGTCTTTTGTGAATTCTCTGCAGATACGTTTCAAGCCATTTTCTGGTATACATAGTCTTTAAAAGATCTCTACCCAGCCTGCCTCTCGCATTGCTAAGCCAAGTTATTTTCCCCATTGCTACTTAAAATAGTTGTGTGCTGTTACGCTCTTAGCAGCTGGTGGAGATTCCTTAAAAATAAGTTCACAACCTGTGAAAGCTGGGTAACAAGCCAAAGAACCTCTGTCTTCCCAACAATGATATAGTATCTTTGTTAAAGAAATTAAATCATTTGAGATTCATTATGAAAAGGACATATTAAGATTAAACTTACTAAACAAAGAGGATAAGTTGATAAAAAGGATGTATAATTTAGACTTAGAACTAGAAATGGAAGATGAAATTATAAAAGATTACATGGTAAAATGGGCCAAAGATTTGGGACACCCAATTCTTTTAGAAGATTGGGAAAAATTATGGAGTTCAGATCTAAAATCTATGAGAAGTTATTACATAAAAGAATTTTTAATAAAATTAGATACAGATGGTATCTAACGCCTAATTGATTGGCAAAGATCACAAATAAAATTGCAATCTGCTGGAAATGTGGACAAAAAGATGGTTCATTTTACCATCAGTGGTGGGCCTGTACAAAAATACAACATGTTTGGATTTTAATTCATAAAGAGATTTTAAAAATCCTTAAGTTACAGATAAAGTGTATGCCTGAGATATATTTATTAGAGATGTGTGATATTAATATGGAGGAAAAAAACCATTACTTCAATACTTCGCAACAATGGCTAGACTGGTTCTAGCCAAAAACTGGAAAATGGGGGGGGGGGGATTTAAAAAGAGAATCTGGGAAAATTTGGGGGGGTGCCTGCTGTCAGGGGTGCAATTGTTAAACTAGCAGCACCAAACTTTCAGGGTATCTTTGGGAGACTCTCCTGATGATACCACCCAGGTTTTATGAAGTTTGGTTCAGGGGGTCCAAAATTATGGAATCTCAAAGGTGTAGCCCCCATCTCCTATTAGCTTCTATTGGAAACAATGGGGGATGGAAGCACCCGCTTTGAGAGTCCATCACTTTGTACCCCCTGGACCAACCTTCACCAAACCTGGGTGGTATCAGAAGCAGACTATCCTGATGATACCACCTAGGTTTAGTGAAGTTTGATTCAGGGGGTCCAAAGATATGGACCCTCAAATGGGTAGACCCATCTACTATTAGCTCCCATTGGAAACAATGGGGGATGGGGCACCCCTTTTGGGGGTCCATAAGTTTGAACCCCTTGAACCAAACTTCACCAACCTTGGCTGGTATCATCAGGAGTGTCACCAGACAATAGCCTGAAATCTTGGTGCTGCTAGCCTAAAAACTGCACCCCCTGCAGGCCAAAAACAAAAAAAACACTTTAAAATACAGAAACCCACCAATGGGGGGGCGGAGCTTCGGACATGCAATGGGGGAGTCTGAACCCGAGAACCCCCCCCCCTTACCTATGTCCTTGCAGCAAACTCACTCTAGTTGTTTCAGTTCCCTTTTCATCCACCATAGCTTCTCAGAATACTAAGGGGCCGGGCTGACATTGGAGCAATGAGGACGTCACGGAGCAATCATCTCGATGGCCTCAGGGAGCTGGACATTCCAGTCCTCTATCAGCTCATTGATTGAACCACTGGCAGGGTTTGGATCCCGCAGGGCATCGTGGAAAGAACTAGTGGTGGACCCTGTTGACAGCAAGTCAGACTCTTTTTTCTTTCTCTCCCCTTCTGCTAACAGATCTCCTTCCAGCCTTGGGCTATGAGCCATGGGCTAAGAGCTGAAGGACAAGACCCTTTGGCTTGCTCCCAAGGGCTCATAACTCGGGGCGTAGTCAGACTATAAATGTCTGTAGCAAAAAAAATTCCATGCTTTTCAGCCACAGTCTGCTAGGTAGCAGGATCTTCTTGTCTAAGCCTTTGGAACCTCCGACGATGAACCATCAGAAAATTGCAGTACAGGATTCATTGGGAGCCAAGCCCTTTGAGTCCTGCATGACAATTGGCCAAGTGGGCCTGATTCTGCTTGTTGGACTCAGTGTACTTAATTCAGCAAGAAGGATTGGGCCCTTCACCTCCCTTCCCAAGATTTGCAGGCCTTGGGAACCGAGGTGGTGGGAAAGACAGCATGGGGTGCCTGTGGAGATGAGGGAAACTCCTGCCATTTTCACAGACACAATGGTGGCTTCCCCCAGCTTTGCAGCCTGGAGGTGGCGATGCTTATGGATTTGGGGAAAACTCCCCCCATCTTCGCAGGCACCCTGCTGGCTCCCCCACCACCCCCAAAGTCAGCATCCTAGCTTTGCAAATGGTGGCAGCAGGGTACCTGTACAGATGGGGACAGTGGTGGGATCCAAAAATTTTAGTAACAGGTTCCCATGGTGGTGGGATTCAAACAGTGGCATAGTGCCAATGGGGCTGGGCGGGGCACGACGGGGGCATGGCCGGGCATTCCAGGGACGGGGCATTCCTGGGCGGAGCTGTGGCAAGGATGCAGCCTCTGCGCCGGTCCTTGGGTGGGAAACGAATGCACACAGGCGCAGGCTGCCACGCACACAGGTGCACCTCCTGCTAGACTGCTTCAAGTTCTGTGCGCTACTGCTGAGAGGAGGGGCGTAACTAAGGCAAAAATCACGTGGCAAAATCACCAATTAGTAACCCCCTCTCGGCACACACAAATAATTAGTAACCTACTCTCTGGAACCTGTGAGAACCTGCTGGATCCCACCTCTGGATGGGGAGAGGAAAGGCAGGAGGAGTTGCCCCTCAGAGGGCACCATTCCCACCAGCAGCCTGGTAGAGCCATTGTATTTGTTCCTACAATGAGCTTTACTGCTAGTTTAAGAATATAAAAAGTGCTCTGATGGCACAGACCAATGGTTCATTGAGTCCAGCATCCTATTAAACACAACAGCCAACCAGTTGCCCTGGAGGGCCAACAAAGAGGGTGCAGAGGCCAAGTCTTTCCCCTGATGTGGCCTCCAAACATTGGTACTCAGAAATATTTCCCTCTCCTCCCAGCACATGCATTGCATCTCTTCACCTCTGGACTGCCTGTTTCTGAAAATTCAGAGCTGTCATCCGTGATAGCGACAGCGTGGGAGGACAGAGCCTGAAAGTTGTAAACCAATTTCCATCCGGCTATAACCACACTGGTTTTGTAATCATAAAAATAATGTCACCAGTGAAAATGTAAATAAAGTCGGCAATGTTAAAACATTTAGGCCTCTCTTTTACTGGAGCACTGCAGGGAAGACCCAGGTGTTATTGTGCACAGAAGCCAGCCTCAAACCAATACCAAAGTCAGAGAGGAACAAATGTTCCCTCTTGGCTTATAACACCCAGGATGATCTTTGAAGGTGCACTGAATGGATTTTTAAGACTGTGTCCAGTAATGCTGGAAATGATGCAGCTTCGAAATGACATTAGCAGGATTTGTTGTTCCTGGCCTTTCTCTGCAAACAACGCGGAGAGTAATTGAAAACGACTCTGGCCCGTTAGATGTGAACCTCCGAGCCACCACGCCTGTCTTTTGCATTATCTGAGAGCACAGCTGGGCTTTGCCAAAATCCTACACTGCTGTCAGAAGGAGAGGGAACTTTGATAAAAGACTAAGTGTTTGAGGTCTAGAATGTTTTTACTAAAAGTTGTGTTCAATTTCCTGAGCTGGCTATCCATTCCCTCTTTACTATTGAACTCTTCTGCAGCCTGTCTTGGGTGAAAAATCTTCTCTGCTCCAATCCCTGGCATGAAAGGAAGTAACACGTGTGTACTGGGTCATTTCCATAAAGGACAACAGTAGAGGCTAGCTAGGAAGTCTCGGGCCATAACTCTCGCCTGTCCTTATGACATCCTGTGATAAAAGCACAACCCAACAATTTGCTTTCATAAACAGCTATCAAAAATACTTGTTGTTACGGCAAGAAAGGCATATGTAGGAGAGGGGCTCATATATTCTGAGGAGCATGATAGGACATTTATTCCTTTAGAAAAAGTATTTCAAAGTTCTCAAAATACCTGCTTAGGAAGGAGATCTCTTTACAGGATTGCTGTCCATGAGGGCTGGGGGTTTCAATTCATCAAAGGCAGGGTCTGTCCTCATTGCATTACTTTTCAGAAGGAATGGCAACTGTTCCCCTATTTGAGGTAAAATTAGAGCCTGTGCTTTGAGTGAGGGCTAAATCAGCTATGTGGCTGCCGGTGACCCCCACCCCCCTTCCTTCCCCATAATTCAGCCCTCTGATATTTAAGCTTGCCCGATCTGCATAGTACCATCTAGGATTCTTTCTTTTGGCGACTGAAGAATGTGATGGAATGCTGGAGACCCTTCCAGTGTGGAAAGATG
The DNA here is from genome assembly GCF_021028975.2 of Sphaerodactylus townsendi. Taxonomy (NCBI): domain Eukaryota; kingdom Metazoa; phylum Chordata; class Lepidosauria; order Squamata; family Sphaerodactylidae; genus Sphaerodactylus; species Sphaerodactylus townsendi. The sequence continues at coordinate 25,340,396 of NC_059432.1, forward strand.
ATTCTTCGGTTATAGAACATCTTGCAACAGGCAGTGGGTGGCTTCATCTAGGGTTATGTTTTGTTTTTACAAGAGTGGGTGATTCCCCTGTTTCTCTGTAAAATATTTTCTCTCAAATATTGGAACAGCAAATAGATTTTGCACATGTGTTCATTCATTCTCTTTCCATTCCACAATCTTTATTTTATCTCTGCTTGCTTCTTCTCTGTGCAATCTTTTGCTCTATTTTTTCTTTTCTGTCCTCTGGTCTTCTTTCTCCTACTTCTGTTTCCTTTGAGGGCTGGCCCTTTTAGTTGGTAACTACATCTAGCCAATTGCAGGATTTTTTAATATTTGATATTCAATTTATATTCCATTATTATTATTGCCCTGTAATTGTAGCATTGTTTAATATGGTTTCTATCGTACGGAGAGTAATTCTGCAATATCATGTAAAGTAGGGCCAGGGAGAGTGCTTTGATATTTTCTTCTGCTTAACGTTTTGATGTTGTTCTTCAGTGTTTTGTCACTGAAGAAATATTTTATTCATGTTGCTCTTTTTCTTTTAACATGACTCACCACCCAGGCTGAACAGGACATGAGATCATCTCAATGCTGCTCAAACTGATGAAGATGGCTATCTCAGTGACCTCTGATTGCAGAGGGGTATTCTATGCATAAAATCAAATCCAGGCACCATCAGATGAAAAGTAATTGCTACTGCCTGGGAAATACTAGACCTTTCCCATTTTACTGAACAATAAAGGATTAACAACACAATCCAAGGAGAGTTATGCCACTATAAGCCTGCTGATGTCAAGGGGTTAACAAAAATATAACTTTGCTTAGGATGGCTCTGTAAGAATTATACTGAATTTTGTAGCCTCAAAAATTTTTTTCGGACAAACCTAAATGTGTGAGTCTTTATTTCCCACCATTTTTAGTTTCCTTGTGCTGATTTTTTGTTAAAATTACACACGTGCACTGGTGTAATTCCCATTGGGCAAGGTGGGCAGCTGCCCAGGGCATCACCTTGTGGGGGGCATCAAAATGCTGGGGTCGTTTTTGGGTATTTTTAGTGGTTTTCCATTTTTGGCCTGCTGGGGGCACAGTTCTTAGGCTAGAGGCACCACAATTTCAGCGTATCATCAGGAGACTGTCCTCATGCTACCCCCCAAGTTTGGTGAGGTTTGGTTCAGGGAGTCCAAAGTTATGGACTCCCAAAGGGGGTGCCCCTATCCCCCATTGTTTCCAATGGGAGCTAATAGGAGATGGGGGCTACAGTTTTGAGGGTCCATAACTTTGGCCCCCCTGAACCAAACTGCACCAAACCCGGGGGGTAGCATAAGGACAGTCTCCTGATGATACGCTGAAATTTTAGTGCTGATATGTCTAAAAATGCACCCCCTGCACACACCAGTGTCCTGGTGCAAAACAAAATTGGTCGTGGAGGAGTGGCCGCCCATGGCGGGGGGCGGTGGCATCCAACTCAGGTTTTGCCCATGGCTACAGTTTGCCTCGTTACACCCCTGCAAACGTGTGAATGTTATTTTAGTGTTGTGAACAAATGGTATATAACATATATATGGCATAGACGAATAATGTAGAAGGAACACATTAATTGGAAATAATCAGTATGTTCAAAATGAAAAAAATGACAAAAACATATGGAACAAAAGAAAGAAATAAGAAACAACTTTCTTGGTAAATCCTAACAAGGGACTAAGTATGTGATGCCTTTGTCTATGAAGGTGTTACAACCTTATTCTGAGGGTGGAACTTTACCTGAGCCAGAGCACTGCCTTTCAGAGAAATTGCCACAGCCCTTACTACCCCTTTCCCTACCACCCCTTCATATAGGAGGTAGAACTTCTTGAGTTTACTCCCCTCGTTTTTGTACAGGAAGGTTCCCCAGTTTCCAAAGCATTCCGTATATAAGTTGTGCCACACAGCAGGCCAGACAAATCCCACAGTCCCCAAATCCCCGCGATCAGACTACTCTTCATGCAGAAGTAGGAAGAAAAGCAGGAATTCATTAAGAGATAAAAAGACACAGTCAGCATGAAGCAATATACTCAAATCCCTCAGGAGTCTGAGAGAACTTAAGCACTGACTTAATAGTACAACACAAGGTGGAAATCTCTAACATCTTGATAACATCTATTACAATTTATTTTGCCTTCCTCCCTCTCCTTCAAAAGGATAGGAAGTCATAATGAACCTTGGCTCCTTTCAGAAAACCTAAAGCAACTGGGCAAAAATCAGCCATTTTTCTTAACTGTCACCAGTGTTCTGCGGGAATAGAATCTTCATAGGCATCTCACCTATTCATAGCAGATGATAACAAGGATCTGGATTTGTTCAGGACGTGCCCCTGCTTTTGTGACCGCACAATATTTCACTGGCCCAATCAATAAAATACTGTTTTATGATAGGGTTTCTAGGCCCACCTTATCAACCAGTGAAAGATCAGGAGAGAGACATGGGGAAGTGGACCTTGGGTGATGCCGTGATGTCACTTCCAGAAAAACCCAGAAGTGACTCACACCTCACTAGTTTTCTATTCCTAGACTCTATGGTTTCTGTGATTCCTGGAGAGGACTGGTGTTTTCCAAAAGCTGCCAGCCTAGGGCCTTTAAAAATTTCATTTTTCTCCTACTCCTGTTCTGAGTGGTGGCAGAAAATGGTAACATAACTGTTACTGGGGAACATAAAGCCAGTGCCCTCCAGATTCTTTCATACTCCAACTTTTATCCTCCAAGTTTTGCCCTGATTTTGCCTCCAGCTAACCAGATACTACAGTTCTCCCTCTAAACTGCTAGATTCTAGCCTGTTTCTTTCTCCCATATTTTGATACAATAGACACTGTAGGGTTGTGGCACCGTTAGCGTTGAACCTTGAAGCGATAGTCTAGGGAGGCCAGGCACCTGACCTATCAGAAGTGACTTAAATGCAGGTTGCGGTTCATGATGGGTAAACTTCCTTAATTCACCTCCGCCTTTCTTGGCTCTTCCACTTTCCTTTCCCCCTCCCCCCCACCTGCACATTCCAGGAATTGTAGTTCCCAAATGTCTGATAATTATTAAATGTTTTGGGAACAGTTCCCAGTATGCACTCAGGAGAAAGAAAGGGCATTTGGTCATTCTGGGAATGTAGTTCCAGGAACACCTGATAGTTAATATCTGATGTGGTGGGAGCTACAAAACTCAGAATGCTCTGGAAGGGAGAAGGTCACTGAATGAAGAAAGATGGAGCATTAGCACTACAAGAATTTTCTCTCCTCTTGGCCTACTACCATCATATTGTTCCCAGGCAACAGGACATATATGGGCAGTGATGGGATTCAAATAATTTAACAATCGGTTCTGGTGGTCGGATTCAAATCATTTATCAACTGGTTGTTTACAAGCACCATTTCAACAACCGGTTCTGTCAGTGGTGCGAACCTGCTGAATCCCACCACTGTGTATGGGTCATGGTTCAGGGGTAGTGTTGCTTAGCATACAGATGGCCCCAGGTTAAACAACCAGCATTCCCAATCAAAAGGATCAGGCAGTAGATGATGTGACAAATGTCACCCAGAAAGTCTGGAGAGCCACTGCAAGTCTGAGTAGACAATATGGAGTCTGATGGTCTGATTCAGTATGATGCAACTTTATGCGTACTCAGACAAACTGGAACTACAAGAGGGAATGAGCAGTGGGAATTCTTCATCAACTCAGATTTACCATCCTAGCCGCAGACAAATTCAGCAGCTGGGAAGCTAATACTCGGAGCTGGAGAAGTACAAATTAGCAAACTCAAATTAGTCTGATCTCATGATGGCGGAACTATTCCTAGAAGACCATTAAATTCACAGGCTAAAATTGCCTAATTGCACCACTGGGAGGTGGAGAAAGTTCCTTCCTTCCTACTAGGCCAGGATAACTGCAGCAATAAACCGGAGTGAAACCAACCCTCCAGTGCATTACTCTTTGTTCTGGCTTGGTAGGGATTTCTAATCACATGATCTAAGTTAGTGCTAAGCCAAGAGGCCCGACATTCTTGTAATATGGTCGTGAGAGTTGAAAGAGTCCCATATTGCATTAGTATTTAGGGTTTACATGTGTATGGCCACATAGAGCACACACATTGTCTTCCAGAGACTTAAGGGCCCTTCAATTTGTGTTCAGAAGCAGTGGCATTTTCTGCCTGTTCCCCTTGCCACTGTCGGGAGAGGGGCTCAGTGGGCTGCAGCAAGAAGAGGGAACAGTGGAAATTGCCATGCTTCTTAAGAAAATCTAAGGGCACGTGTCCGGGCACGACCCTGTCCCCAGCGCCCAGACTCAGCACAGCAGGCAGGGCAAGGGCTGGCAAAGGGAGAGACAGCAGGATAACAGCAGAGTAAAAACCAGCAGAGTGAGTGTTGGCAGGGAGGGGCCTCTCACAGCTGAGCTGGCTGTGAGAGAGAGTGATGAGCTGCAGCTGGGCCAAGAGGAGGAGTGGATAAAAGGAGAAGGGAAATGGGCCTCTGGAGCTGCCGCTGCAGGAGGGACTAGGGAGGGCATTGGCAGAGGAAGGGAGTGGTAGAGAGGCAAGGAGCTTAGAAGGGGTTGCTGCCCAGCGCTGTGGGGAAACAGGCTGGTGAACCCCGGGCTTCACACCGGCTGCACACCCACCCCACCCCTGTGAAGCATAACAGGGTGGGGCAAGGAAGCCGGAGAAGGGGAGAAGCAATCAGAGGGCTCTCTTCTGTGAGGCAACAGAGAGAGCGAGAGGGGTCAGGCAAGCCGGTGGCTCTGGCAAACAGCGCTGGGACTCCAGGCCAGAGTACGGGAGGAGGGTACAAGGGGCGTTGGCCCTAGCATCAAGGCGCCCTGTGGGCAAGACTGTTCCTTGGCCCTCAGGGCCAGGCTAAGATAACATCGTCTGGGGAGTCCAACCCCCAGGTCAGGGAAGGTGGGTCGGTATATCCACCTGCGGGGTCAGGGCAACTAGGGGAAACACCACAGCACGTAAGCTTTATACAGGACTGAAGATCATAACTTTCTGTTTTCTTTTTAATTTTAAAAAAGTCAGCAGGTATTTTAAAGGTTGTCCTCCCAGAGGCACCTAGGGTCAAAACAGCTCATGAGGGTTTCTGTACTTCACTGTGGTGTCAAAGGGGTTGTTTTATATTTCCTATGCTGGTGGGCAACAGAGGTGGCTGGTTCTCATCCAGATTCCTCTAGACTCCTTACGAGAATTTGTAAGGGACTTGTTTATGCAAGACCTCTTTTCTTCAAGCAAAAATGAAAACACAAGTGTGGTTTGGCCTGTGATATTCTCTTGAAACTCAGCTAGCACCTGACCTGATGTTCCAGCAATAAATCTGGTGTTTCTAACAGAAACTGTTTGCACAGGCTCAGAGACCACCCTTCGTGGCAACACGCGTGAAGCCATTTTTGCTTGAAACAAAACAAAGTCTTTGACCATTTTGGGGTTATAAAACTGTGCAAAGTCAAAATGAAATTGTTACGGGCTCCAGATTTTCCACTGTGTCTTTGACATTTGTCAAAGCAAGAACCAGAACGCGCACAGGGCCTTTTAAAATTTTGCTATTTAAAATCTGCATTATTGAAAACAGTTATGATATTGCAAAATAAAAACTGTTCCCATACCCAGGCAGTACTTTTGCCTGTACATTTTCAGAGCTCCTTTTCCCGATGCATGATATACATGCTTTCCTGTTCAATAAGTTCACAATATCTTGCAACAGTTCCTAAGGGAAGTCTAGTTCTGCTCCATAAGCTACTGCTTACGTATGATAAACAATGGCCAAGCTAGAGAACTGGGCCCCCTCATTACTGATCTGATATATATGCTACGTTCATCTAGATAGGAAAGGGCGAGGGGGCCAAGATTACAAGGCTGAGCTTGTTCTGCAAATACATTTTGCAAGAAGTCCTGCAGTGGCTGAGTATTTATTTTATTTTATTACATGTGCCTCCTGTCCTTCCTTTGGGAAATTCAGGGCACAAACAGATGTAGTGAAGAACACAGATCTCTGTTTCCCTTTAAAATGTAAAAAATAGCCCTGCTTCAAGTGGAAGCATATGGGAAGGGGGGGGGGGGGCTAACCCTGAAACCTCGGTTTGTTTTCACTAATCAGTCCTCTTCCACTATTGTTTGCACTAAGTCCTCTTGCACCATTGTTTGCACTAATCAGTCCTTTTGCAAAAAAAGGTGGAAACAGATTCTCTAAACATCTATCATTTCCCTTGAAAATATTAATAATACAGTAGGGTCCCAGATTCAATAATGGGGGCCACAGAGGTAAAGCCCTTTCCCCTATATTACCTTTGCCATAAATCAGACCTTTGCACATCAGTAGTTTACATTCTGAAGTTGATTAAACATCCATCATCTTTAGTCATAGGTATGTTGGCCTTTAATGAAACTGGCATCAGGGTCCTGGTTTCTGAGCGAGGTACTGTTGTGGGTGGTATCTGTTAATGTTAACAAGATTAGGAGACCAATCCTCAGAGAGTCTATTCAAATGTAAGCCCATGCAAGCCCCACTGAGAAATGGCGCTTAGTCCCAGGAAAGTTTTGCAGCCCATATGCCCTAAGCCAATTTACTGAGATCATTGTAGTTGATGACTTTAAATGAAATCATGATAGAGCACAAACCATGGGTTCTTTGAATTAAGTTTCTCCTAGTTACTTGGTTGGAGAGAGGTATGATTGTGCTGGGAGGCTTCAGCGTTCATACCAAGGTTGTTTTGTCTGGAATGGTGCTGGATTACATGGCCTCTGTTACAATCATGTACCTGTCTCAGGTAATAACTGGTCTGATACATTGTGCTGGTATCCAGAATTTTGTTCTGGACTGTTTGAATGTGAGCTCAAGATGGTAATGTCATGGGCAAATTACTCTTTGCTCAGGTTTAGACTTATAGGAATACCAAGATTCTGCAGGGGTGGGGATCTATTAAAGTGCTATGCACCTAGAGCACAGGTAGATCTGAGTGGCTTTCTGGTGGCTGACAGGGGATTTTCATGTCGATATGGCTGGTGCTCTTGACAATCCCTACTTGACATCTGGAATAAGGAAATAACCCAGGCATTTGACACGATCATCTCCTGGCACTTTCTCTCAGATGTTATAGCCCAGGTAGCCTCTTGGTTTACTGAGGCTCTATAATTGATGAAAAGACAAAGGAGACAGGTAGAACAAAGAACTCTGGGAACAAATTAGGTAGGACATGGGATAAAGCTCATTTAAAAGCATACTTTTTATGGCTGCATCCTTGGCGAGGGGGGGGGGTCATCCCAGCCTTCAGACAGGCTGTGGTGTGTTCACTATTAACAAAGACTCCCCTGGATCCAGGAGATTTAAATAACCATCAACTAGTGTCAAATATTTCATTTATAAGCAATTTCATTTATAAGCAATTTCATTTATAAGCAAAAGGCCAACCTTTGGCCTTTTCCTCACAGCAGAAATAAAATGTCCTGCAGACTTTTACAAAAGATCCGTTTTGGATTTTTGTGTTTGCTCTGTGTGGAGAACACAAGCGTTGCCAGCCAAAATGGCTCCTTTCCCCCAGCTGCTGCCAAAGGAACTCTTGTCAGTTTCACAGTTGCGCCAACCATTTTGTGTGCTGCTGCAAGAGATTCTTCTGCCTCCACCATTTGGTGACAGTTCCCCATGGAGGTTTCCTCTGCTTGCAGATCCTCTAGGCCCAATTTCATTGTAAAAAGTGCATAAATGGAGTTTGTTTTTCCTGGTGAACTCGTGCACAGGTCGTTTTTATTGGGGGGTTTTCAGGGGGATGTCTGCAAAGCTATGACAACACAAATGCGCACACATTGCACATTCTTATGTTGTATTGTCATAGGAAAAATGACACATGTGTGGCATTGTCAGGCAAAACAAACTTGATTTATGTACTTTCTATAGTGAAATAGTGCGCAGATGCGCTGCAAGCAGAAGAAACCTCTGTGGGCAACCTTCGCGAAATGGCAGAGGCAGGAGAATCTCTGCAGCATCACACAAAATGGTGGCATGAGTGGTGAAGATGAAAGTAAAAGAGCTGTGGAGAATGAGAAATAAAGGCCAATTACGCATAGTGATGTTCCTGCAACTTCAAAGAGAATTGGATGGGAAGTCTTTGTTTTGGGGCGTGTTCAGCAATATAATTTATTACCCACCTCCCTGTATGCAGTGGGGCAGGCAGTGCTCATCAGCGGGCTTTTTGCTTGCATCTGGAGGGGGGGGGAATGTTTCATGGGTTCTCTATTGCTTATATGTGCTTTAATTTTTAATATAACCTTTAATTTTTAACTTTAATCTAGATTGATATATCGACAAAAAATAGATTGATATAGCGACAAAAAATAGGCAAACATACACTTGCCCAAACACTGATTGTCTCTTATGCTGGGAAGTTGGGGGTGGGGGTGGGGTAATGGTGGTTTACAAACTGCAAAAACGCAAAAGGACAAAGTGAACTGCCCTTTGCTAAGCTCTCCAAGTTCATGATTATCAGTCTCCTGATGTGCTGTAAACCCAAGTGTCAAGACCGACTGATTTTTCCTGATGTGGTCTGGAATCACTGATTGCTTGTGTATAAAACTACAAGGCTGGGGGGCGTCCCAGTTGGTTGATTAAATGCAGGGGCAAATCAGGTGTTTGTACTGATTGATCAGTTATTATTTTTACATTTGTTTAGTGTTAGTATCAATTTCTTGATCTGTCAATAGGGTTATTTATTTATTTTGTAAATCTAAAGACACGCAGGAGCAGGGAGGTCTTGGCCAATAGAAAGGATATGGCAGGACAAGAAGCAGGAAGTAGTTGGCAACAGGGAGGAGGGCAAGAAAGTAGTATGCAGAGCAGCATGAGGTAGTGGGGAGGGGTAAGACTAGACGAGCTGGCTGTGGGTGGAGGGAAAAGGTCTGGGGCAAAGCTGTGCCCACTGGCAAATCTATCCAACTCTGGCAGCAAAGCAAACTTAAAATCATGCCATAAGTGGATTTGTTTGCCATGGAGAGAGTGGAAAGTGAAAGTGGGGCTAGAGGAAATACATTTGCACAAAAAATCTTGTTGCGGCAGCAGACATTCGCCTCCACCAAGCAGCAAACATCTTGTGCATAATTGGCCATTTAAGTTTCTCCTGCCTTCAAATAGCAGACATCTCCAAGTTGTCTTAGGGGGAAAAATCACTAGTTTAGTGATTTTCAAAAAACCTGGGTTGAGAAAAAGAAAACACCCTGAAGACATTCTGGGGGAGAATGCTGTGTGATCTTCTTCCCCAAATCTCTTTTTTATATCGTCCTCAAGATGTCATAATTGTGCTGTGCAGAAAAGGCAATTCCCAGATAAAGTGGATTGTTTGAATCCTCTCCAATATGGTTTTAGACCTAGTCGTGTGACTGCCATGTTCTGTATGAGTGCACCATGAGTACACTCCTATGGCCAAGAATAATATAGTAAATAACATAAATATAGAAATATACATTTGATTTGCAGTGGCCAGAAGCTTCCTCTGAAAGAGCCTGAACACAGCATATATGTAGTGCAGGCATAAGCATCCTTCATGCTAAGTAATTTAACTTCAGTTCATTACAAAAGTTCATCCATACTGAAGAATTTCATCATTAACAATTTTTTTGTGTGCTAGCTATAGCATTTCGCCATCTGTTTATCTTTCTCCAGATTTCAGACACAGCCAATCACAGTCTCATTTGAGGGTCAGGGACAAGCACTCCTGCCCTGAACTTCAGGGTTTTACAGAGAACCACAAAATGGGTTTGTCCATATATCAGAGTCAGAAGGTGATTCCAAATGCTGGGGAGGGTTCTCTTGAGACCCTTTATTAAAACAGAGCAGCTCCACTAATTCAAAGTGTGCTGGTTGGATGCAATCTGGAACTAAATTAGTGTGTTTATATTGGCACAGGATTATAAGACTCTTTAATGCCTTGTGGATAAAGAAATTACCCTCCCTGCACATCTGCAGCCAGAGCTTCTCATCTGACCTAAACTACTCTGACATGCAATTCTCAAGGCTCACAGCAACTGTATGATATAGCCAGCAAAGGATCTGATCAGTACAGGATGGAGGTGGCTGGGAGGCAGCTGGGTCATGTTGGCTGCTATACCTATACCATAAACCAGAGAATTATGGAAAGCACTCTTTGGTTAGTGGTGAGGTTTCTATTCTGTTCTAATTACATTTATTTCCTGCCCTTTACAGCAGTTTCAGGGTGAGTTACAATAAAACATGCAACATTAAAATCATGGCAGTAAAATCACAATAAAATACAATAAAACCCCATTCTGAAAACCACATTTTTAAAAACACAATGGCCGAATACATACAAGGTGTTTGCTGCATGGTAAAGGTGAATGTCCGCCATGGCAAGATTTCTTGTGTGAATGTATTTTCTCTAACCCCACTTTCACTCTCCGCTCTCTCTGCGGCAAGCAAATGCATTTATAGCATGATTTTCATTTTGCTTTGCTGCCGGAGTGGGACAGATTTGCCAGTGGGCACAGCTTTTCCCCAGATGTTTTCTCCTTGCCTGCAACCAGCCCACCTAGTCTTACCCTCTCCCACTTCCTTGCACTGTGTTGCATGCTTCTTCCTTGCCCCCCTTCCTGTTGCCGACTACTTCCTGCTTCTTGTCCTGCCATATCATTTCTATTTCCCATGACCTCCTGACTCCGGCATATCTTTAGATCTTTAGATTTTTAAAACAAATTTAAATAAAACATATTGATAGATGGATAAATAGATGCTAACACAAACAAAAATGTCAAAATAATAAGATTAGTTGATCAGTCCAAACACCCAATTTGCCCCTGCATTTGATCAACCAACTGGGACATTCCCAGCCTTGTAGTTTTATACACAAGCAATCAGTGATTCCAGACCACACCAGGAAAAGTCAGTCGGTCTTGACACTTGAGTTTTCAGCACATCAGGAGACAGATGATCATGAACCTGGAAAGCTTAGCAAAGGGCAGTTCACGTTTTCTTTTTGTGGTTTTGCAGTTTGCACACCACCATCACTCCCCCTCCCCCCTCACTTCCCAGCATAAGAGACAATCAATATTTGGGTAAAGTGTCCAGATGCCATACTCAAAACTTTTGTTTAGTAGTTCACCTTTTTTATGTCGATATATTGATCTATCAATAGATTGTACATTGATCTATTGATAAGAGTAAATATAAAAAGTAAATATTATATTATTGATCTATCGATAGATTGTACATCGATCTATTGATAAGAGTAAATATAAAAATTAAATATTATATTAAAAATTAAAGCATGCATAAGCAATAGAGAACCTGCAAAACATCACACCAAACCAAGAGCCAAGCAAAAAACCAGCTGATGGGTAATGCCTGCTGAACATGGGTAATAACGGGTAATAATGCTGAACATGACCTGAAACAAAGACTCCCTCCATCAGGTATAATACCACAGTCTATCCTCCAAAGCAGGGACCCTCCAGATGTTTATGAACTACTATTCCCTTCAGTCCCTCCCAACATGAGCATTGGCTATACTGGCAAAGGCTGGTGGGAACTGTAGTTCATGAACATCTGGAGGGCCACGAGTTTGACACCTGTGCTCCAAAGGAACCCGTTTCTCCAATGTAACTGATCTGTGTAATCTGGAGAGATCACTTTTACTTCCGTGAGATCTTCTGGTGGCCGGCTCCTGATTGGGGAAATCCTGGAAATTCTGGGGTGTAATCTGGAAGGAGAGTGGACCATTTGGGAAGGGGAGAACCTCAGCCAGATATAATGCCACAGAGTTAAACCTCCAAAGCAGACATTTTCTCCTAGAGATCAGTTGTTCAGTTATCCCTTCCACATCACTGGGGTTAGGGGCGCAGCAACCCCTGTGATCTGGAAATCTGTGTAAAACTGTTTGGCCCTCCCTTAGAGAATAAGTTTGAATTTTTTCTTTTATTTTAACCTTTGAAAAGAAATTGTGTATATTTGTGGTATTAAAAGATAACAGGTTGATATTATACAAGCTACAAGGGTCAGTGCTATCAGTCACAGACCAGGAAAGGGATTTGGGCATCTTAGTTGATAGTTCCATGGGTATGTCAACTCAATGCATGGCAGCTGTGAAAAAGGCAAACTCTATGCTGGGGATCATTAGGAAAGGAATTGATAATAAAACTGCAAAGATTGTCATGCCCTTATATAAAGCAGTGGTGCGACCGCACTTGGAGTACTGTGTCCAGTTCTGGTTGCCGCATCTCAAAAAGGATATTGAGGCGATAGAAAAAGTGCAGAGAAGGGCAACAAGGATGATTGAGGGACTGGAGCACCTTCCCTATGAGGAGAGGCTGCAGCGTTTGGGACTCTTTAGTTTGAAGAGGAGACGTCTGAGGGCGGATATGATTGAAGTCTATAAAATTATGCATGGGGTAGAGAATGTTGACAGAGAGAAATTTTTCTCTCTTTCTCACAATACTAGAACCAGGGGGCATTCATTGAAATGCTGGGGGGAAGAATTAGGACTAATAAAAGGAAACACTTCTTCACGCAACGTGTGATTGGTGTTTGGAATATGCTGCCACAGGAGGTGGTGATGGCCACTAACCTGGATAGCTTTAAAAGGGGCTTGGACAGATTTATGGAGGAGAAGTCGATTTATGGCTACCAATCTTGATCCTCTTTGATTTGAGATTGCAAATGCCTTAGCAGACCAGGTGCTCGGGAGCAACAGCCACAGAAGGCCATTGCTTTCACCTCCTGCATGTGAGCTCCCAAAGGCACCTGGTGGGCCACTGCGAGTAGCAGAGAGCTGGACTAGATGGACTTTGGTCTGATCCAGCTGGCTTGTTCTTATGTTCTTATGTTCTTAATACTACTGAGTTTCTAAACCTTTTCTGTGTCATCTGCTGGTCTTTGAGTGTTGTTTGTGGCTTCTGCAAAGCTCCCCCCAAATTCCCATTTAATTTCTTATGCTGACCTATGATATATCAAAACCGCAGTGGGGAATGTTGCGATGTGGAAGCGATAACTGTAATTACAGAAGGCCAATGAACATCTAGGTCCTGCCTGTAGGACACGAGGGGTCTGTTGGTGCTACCTTGATTTCAAGCTATCATTGATTGGCAGACCCCCAAACAGCATAAACCCTGTTCTTGAATGACTGAGAGGAATGAGTGAAACCATATGGTGGTTCTCTAATAACTTGTAATATACTGCCACTAAGGAATATGTTGAAGGTCTTACTGGGTAAACCAAGTACAAATAGTCTGGAGCAAAGAAAAGAGAATTAGGTGTACCAGAATCCTTTATAGCAGCTTGCCTAGATGCAGTTTATCCAGAGCCATATGTAAAATCTGGTCTGGAGAAACTGCAGATTCTGATGATAAACCATAATAAACCACCGAATAGCCTTTTGAATATTACTTAATACATTTGCCATATACCAATGTTAACAAGACTGCCCCTGTGACTCTTACTGTTTTGAGCCATGGCAATGACAGCTGGGGAGGGAGGCACTGGTTTTACAAGACTTCTTCATTCTTTCTCCAACTCTACCCTTCCCACCTCAGTTGTCCAGCCTCCTGGAATTACAACTGATCTCCAGACTGCAGAGATCAGCTGCCCTGTGGAAAATGGCTGCTTCAGAGGACAATCTCTGTGGTATGTCATAAATTCTACGTGAAAACCCTCCCCAAATTCCCTCTTTCACAGACAGCACCCCCACTCTCCAGGAATCTCCCAGGTTGGAGCTGGCAACCCCAAGCCCCACCAGTGGTAAGAGATGAGCTTAGTGCATGGTATTTTTACCTCAACAGGAGCTGTTTCCAACTGAGAAAATGGCATGAGAGAAGGATCAACACCCCCTTGCCCTGCTTTGGATCATAGTTCTGATTCACATGTGAAAAAATTATGTCGACTCAAATCCTGCATCATATGTCATGCCATATCACTGAGTCCTTCTAGTCTTTATAACTACTACAACAAGAAGAGTTTGGATTTATATCTTGCCTTTCTCTCCTGTAAAGAGACTCAAGGGAGCTTACAAGCTCCTTTCCCTTCCTCTCCCCACAACAGACATTTTGTGAAGTAGCTGGGGCTGAGAAAATTCTGAACGAACTGTGACTAGCCCAAAGTCACCCAGCAGGCTTCATATGTAGGAGTGGTGAAACAAATCCAGTTCATGAGATAAGAGTCCGCTGCTCATGTGGAGGAGTGGGGAATCAAACCCAGTTCCACGGCTCTTAAGCACAGCACCACGCTGGATCTCAAGGTGTGGTAAAGGTAGAAGTATACATGAAAATGCAAAAAATGATTAAATTAAAATTTCTCCTTACTGCTAAAATAATGCTAACCTCGATGTCTATTGCTGTTTCAAACAATGTAACACTCCCCACGAGCACACAATCTAACGGGTCTGTTCTTCCTTGTCCTGATTGGCTGTTGTGTTGTGTTGGGGGGAGGGAACTTTTTTAAACTTTTTTTTCATGCAGCTACGTCACTACATAGATGCGTAGGCAGAATTTCCCCACCTTCTGATTGGCTATTGTGCTGGAGCGGGAACACTATTCTGCCCTGATTGAAAATTCATGTTATTCTTCTTCTCATTTTTACATTCGAATGTAGACTCGCATAAACAATTTATCAAAATCATTGTACCATAGCTTCCTATTCACATTCCTTCATAGCCGCTCCCAGCGCGGCATAAAAAAAAGGCTGCGAGCGCTCTGCACACAGCCCACTGCACTCTGATTGGCTGGAAGGTTCGAAGGGCGGGAAGAATAAGCTGCATCTGTCCCCTGTTTCTCCCCACCGGCTTCGGAGCATGATTGGGGAAAAAGGTGCACTTCAATGCAGGCTCTGAAAAAATGTGGGCTAAAGGGGGAAGCACGTGCCAGAACCGGGATGAATCCGTGTTCGGTACTTAAGTGGTGGGAAGTTCTTGCTTGAACTGTGTTTTTCGTGTATCACATGATAAATTGATTATGGGGAATTAACCACTGTCAGCCTTGCCATTTCTACATATTCTGTTACTTTTAAAATCCAGTTTTGTTTTGTTTGAATTTTATTGTCCCTCCATTTGTATGCATATAAAATCCTTGCCATAGTTGTCACGTACGTAAAAAGTGTTCTATATTGAGCCGGGATACCCTCCCCAGTCAAGAAGAAGAAGAGTTTGGATTTATATCCCCCCTTTCTCTCCTGCAGGAGACTCAAAGGGGCTTACAATCTCCTTGCCCTTTCCCCCTCACAACAAACACCCTGTGAGGTAGGTGGGGCTGAGAGAGCTCTGAGAAGCTGTGACTAGCACAAGGTCACCCAGCTGGCATGTGTGGGAGTGTACAGGCTAATCTGAATTCCCCAGATAAGCCTCCACAGCTCAGGTAGCAGAGCTGGGAATCAAACCCGGTTCCTCCAGATTAGATACACAAGCTCTTAACCTCCTACGCCACTGCTGCTCCAACAGTGGGGGATACCCTCCCCAGTCAACCCCAACTAGAATGCCTCAGGTTTTTTCTCAGTTGTTATTTTCATAATCTTGTGCATTTCTTTTAAAATTGTATCCCCTTTTGAAAGACTTCCTTGAAATACCTGGATAGCGGTCAGTGATGGAAACACAATGGACATCTGTTCTAAGCAACTGATGTGATTCAGCAACAACCCTCTTATGTTTATAATTCTATATTTTCTGAGATCCAAATAAAAAAATTCTAGGGGCAGAATTTTTTTTCAAGGTGAGGGTTGGATGATAGAAGCATTGTTGCCCCTGGTGTACACAACTCATTCTGTTACAGTCCACATTCACAGATTTTGCAAGGGTTTTTTTTTGTGAGTGCCTAAAAAAAATCTGCAAAAATTATTTGATCAAAGGTTGCAGTACTTCAGACAAAAAAAATGTGTGCACCACAGGAAACACTGCATCTGTCCTAATGCTTTCTGTGTGCCAAATAAGAGGGATTATTTTTCTCAACCTTCCACTAAATCCAAGCTCTACGCTTACCAGTCTCATGCATGACTTGTCTGTATAGTGTAGCACCAATACCACTAATGCCAGGATTTATTTTTGAGTGTGTGATAGGCTTTTACTTGTCATGTTTTTCCTAAAACATTTCCTTGTATTGCACATTGAAGGAAAACCACAATACAAAAGTCAGTTCAAAGAAGCCTTCTCTTTCTGCCATCTGAATTAGGTTTAATGTTCAGCACATGTGAATACAGGTTTCCCAAACAACTAATATTAGAAGGGCGGATTGTTCTGGTTCAGATGGATTTAGGCAGATATTTTGTCACAAGAGCTCAGTTTTTAAGATCGCCAGTAGCTATTTTGAACAAGGCTAGGCCAATGGTTGCCAGCCTCCAGGTGGGGATGGAGACCTCCCAGAATTACAACTCATCTTCTGATGACAGAGAGCTGTCCCACTGGAGAAAAGGACTGCTTTGGAGGGTGGACCTCATGGCATCATATCCTGCTGAGGTTGCTTCTCTCCCCAGGCTCCACCCCCAAATCTCCAGGAATTTCCCAACTCAAATCTGGCAACCCTAGAGGGGTAGGGAAAGCTCAGTCAGAAGCATCCATGTAGCATTATTATGTCCTTGCTGCGGTAAATTAGTTCAAATCTCACCAGAAAAGCTGGATGGCAACCTCTCCAGTCTCTCTGGCATCCTTGGCTCACCCTTCCGTCGGGATCTCCACTATTACATGAGTTGACATTGCTTGTTCTTAGGGCAGGGACCCATCTGTTTTTGCTTATATGTCACTCTGTAGAGTACTATGCATCTTGGTGAAAGTAGAGTACTATGCATCTTGGGAAAGTAACCCAAAAACTGTAATAATGTTCCCCCATATAGCATAGCTTTTGCTTTTTTTAACTATTAACCTACTAATTGCTGCAGCTGTCAATCTGTGGCCCTTGTCATGACTTCAGGAGCTCTCTGTGGCACCACAGGGAGTTCATCGCCTTTTCAATGTCCTCTCGGGCTACCAGAGAGAATTTTAGTCTCATCAACACGAGCTGATCTACAGGCAGCCGGCAACTCCACAATCATCTAAATAACTCAGTGGAGAGCTTAACAGACCTTGTTGGGACTTCACCTTTGTAACCTGTTTGAGGCCTCATACTAATCTATCAGCTTGTAGTGCATCTTGGCTCTGAGACTTCTTCTCTAGGTATTCTTGCTCAGTTTGCTAGAGATTCATGTAAGATCAATGCAGAGAGCCGGCAGTGGGATTGCCAGTCATGAGCCTGCTTGTAGCTTCCATTCATGCATCCGAACCCATGAATAGAGCCTTACGCATACACTTTTATCTGTGGATTTCAACTTTAAATCACTGTTTACAATATTTGCTTTTAGGTTCTTATGTCAGTCTACAAACATGCATTTTTTTCACTGTTCTAGCTAACATAATTTTAGCCTTAAGAAGAACAATATATAAATCAATGGCTTTATGCCCAGAATGAACCCTAGAACAAACGGAACAGAGTTTGCAGCAATTATTTTGTTGGAATGCTCAGATGTGTCTAACATCTTTCCTCTAGAGATATAGAATTAGATGGTTTAATAAAGACAAGGCTCACTTTGGCCCCTTCCGCACCCGCAAAATACTGCATTTTCAAACCACTTTCACAACTGTTTGCAAGTGGATTTTGCTATTCTGCACAGTTTCAAAGAGCACTGAAAGCAGTTTGAAAGTGCATTATTCTGCATGTGCAGAATGAGCCATAATTGCATTTGTTTAAGAAACTGACACCCCAAGAGAGCCAACATGGTATATTGGTGAATAACATGGGCTCTAATTGGGAGAATCAGGTTTGATTCCCCACTCTTCTGCATGAAGCTTTCTGGTGACTTTTGGCCAGTCACTGTTCTCACAGAACTCTCTCAGCTCCACCTACCTCACAAGGTGCCTGTTGTGGAGAGAGGAAGGGAATGTGATTGTAAGCCACTTTGAGACTCCTTAAGATAGAGAAAAGCAGGATATAAACTCAATTCTTATTCTAAACTTCCCTGAGTCTCTCAGATCTGTGTTGCTAGAAGAGTGTCTTATTTTTTCTGGAAAGGTTTGGTAAAAATCTTAGATATTGCACTTAATCTCTAGATACTTTTTGTTTATAATTTCATTTAAATATGCTATTGTTTTCTGTATGTCTTTATTTAATCTGTTCAAGGATAATTAATGTGATTGTAAATAAAGCTCTTAATTTGAGTGGCCACTGCTGGGATTGAGTGACCATTGGCTGAAATACAAGCTTTTCACTAAGATCTGGAAGAAAAAAAAATTGGACTTCCCTTCCATCAGAAGACTGGTACCTGGACAGAGAGTTATCATCCTCTACACAGCTTTATGTTATTGTTTTGCTTTGAAATAGTCCAAGAGATTTCTAGTTTCTAGACTCCTGTTTTTAGTAAAGTCCTCCACAGGGAGGGACTGAATCTGTAACACTTTAATCTTGTAATTAATTGATCACGAGCAGAACACTAGCAATTATCTCATGGTGCACCAGCATGCCTCTGTTCACCCTTTGGAAATTACAGGACGGCACATACCATTACAGACTCATACAGTATTACAACAGGGCTGTTTAAATGAGAAGAAGAAACTTCCTTTAAAAAAAATAATCAAAGGACCAGGAAGTCCAGCAGAAATTTATTGAACATTCTTCTAAAATTAATGCACTTTTCTTCTGCACCTCGTTATATATTAGGGTAGCTCCCCTTTATGAAAAATTGTTGAAAGAAGGTATCTGTTAATGGGAGCGTGTTTGCTAGGCACACCAAAGGCACAACATTCATTTCAGCTGTTAAATGACAAGGAGCCCATTAGAAGAAATTAAGAAAGGATTTCCTGTCAAACAGACGCTAAAACCTCATTTTAGAAAACAAGTGGCTTGCGAAAGGGATATGGCTGTTCAAAGAATAAACGCCATGTGCTCTTGGGTCCTTCAAAGGTTTATTTGACTGAAGGGTAACAGATCTCTCTCTCTCCTTTGCTCTTTCTTCAACTGGGTCCCAAAAGGTCCATTTCTTCAAAACACTCTGAAACTGAGCTCAAGTCGGAGATGAATATGAGTTTCCTTTGCCAGCAATTTCTAGCACAGACTGCACGCAAAATGTTCATTTAAACCGTGTAAATGACAGGCTAAGAGTCAGAGGGGAACTCCATTTAAGAGGCCAATTTTCAGCATGTGTTTTAGTAAGCACACTTCACAGTAGCCTCGGGCTGCTTTCTTTCAGTAAGCCTATATGAGGCAAATGGGCTCAAAGCATGAGCTTCCACCAGGATGTACTGAAAGAGGACACATCCATTATGGTTCTGTGGTGTTGCTGGGTTTCAAAACTTTTAACCTAAACAAGTGACTTTACACGGTTCCACTTTTCCACTAAGGAACCCTGCATGCATTGCTACCACATTATTTGGGGACATTTTACCCAGTACACACAGTCTCTACAGGGCCAGCCTGTTAGGCCTCTGAGCAATCAGATCCACATTAGGAAACACCTGGCTTTTTGGGGGTGGAGCCCGAGAATGGTGGGGTTTGGTGAGGGGAGGGACTTCAATGAGGTACACACTGCCATAGAGTCCACCTCCCAGAGCTACCATTTTCTCCTGGTGAACTGATCTCTGTCACCTGGAGATCAGTTGTAATAGTGGGAGATCACTAGGCACCACCTGACCCCACATGAGCACAGTATGACCTGGAGAATGACCCACAAGACCTAGAAGACACCCCATTGCCTGCCTCTGGCTGCATCTTGTAATCTATCACATTGCAAGGGATGGTTACCATTTAGAAACAGTATCTAGGGTTGTTTTGGATGAGAGAGAATCCTGTCCTGATTCAGAACTTTCTTCAAAGTTACTCTGTTCTTTAGATAGTGGTTCTCTTTTGCCGCCACCCTCCAGCCCATACACACTTTCTAAACCAGATGAGCATTTCCAGTAGAATTATTCATCTGCACAGGGCCCCTTCTGTTGGTCCCATGTTTTCACTTTTAGGCTTTCTGTGTTACAGTTTAAAGACATGAGACTAATCCCCTGTTTTTGGAAATGTGTGAACATTTCTTTGGAACAGGAAGAAAGTACATCCAGAGACTGATTTCAGCACCATGTACTTTCTCTGAGAATGGTTTGGAATTATTTCCATTTAGGAATATATGTGGAAACTGTGATGGAATAGAATCAACTTTCAAGCGCTGCATTTCCTACCCATGTGCAGAAACCAATTCATGTTTTTTTTGAGTCCCGACATAGTATTTTTGTTCTGCAAGGAATGCTTGGGAAATCATGCCTCTGATTAATGTTCTTTCCTAAATGTCTTTCTTGTTTTCACTTGTTAGACTTTTCAGCTATTCTCCATTCACTCAGCTATTCTGGTTTCTTCTGGTTCATGGCTGTCTCACAGCAAAGACTTCTGATCAACCAGAAGCCATTCTGGGTTAGGTCATCTGCAGTTTTAAATGCTTTGGATAACCTGAGATCAACAAACCAAGACTTTTTTCTTCAACATGCCCACTTCTTTCTCATCCCATCATGGAACTACCCATCAAATACTGACAACTGATACTGTCTTTATGAACACTTCCGTGTTTACAAAAAGTTGTAAGACCATCGATTCAATCTGGCCACTTGTCTTTGCAGCAGTCTGCTGGTTCCTTGTATCTGTCAACACCTGTCATACCCACAAAGATTTTCAGTTTTGAATCAGCATTTTCCACCTGTGATTGCTTCACATAAACAATTCCAGAACACTCCATTGAAGTATGAGCCTTGTGTTGGAACTGTTCCTAGCTTTTGGGCAGACACTGAATCATTGAATCAATTCCTGGAGTTCTGAGGTTCACAAGTCTGGTAAGGAAATGAACACAAGAAACACTAGAAGCCACCAAAAAGATTCCCTTCAAGTTATTTATCTGCTACTGGGCAGTGGCGTTCCTGCCTAGGGACAGGGGGTACCCTTTGTCCCCGGGCGCCCCCCATTTGGTCACGTGGGGGGGCGCCAACATTTCATGGTCGTTTGTGTGTTTTTTAATTTTTAAAGTGTTTTTCACGCTCCGGCCTGCAGGGGGCGCATTTTTAAGGCTAGCTTGGCACCCCAAAATTTCAAGGGTACCATCCAGAGACTGCTCTGATGAGACCACCAAATTTGGTGATAGTTTGGTTCAGGGGAACAAAGTTATAGACCCCAAAGGGGGTGCTTTGCTCCCATTGTTTTCAATGGGAGCTAACCTGAGATGGGGGCTACCCATTTGAGGGACCATAACTTTGGTCCCCCTGAACATAACCTCACCAAACTTGGGTGGCATCATAAGAATAGTTAACAGATGATACCCTGAAAATTCAGTGTCACTAACTTTAAAAAATACACCCCTTCCAAAGGCACCCCAAGAAATTTGCCCAAGATTCTTTGTTTTGCAGTGACTTTGCTCCCGGTAGCCAATGGGGAATTTTCTGGAGTGTGTAGGCGAAACAGCATTTTTTGAAGATAGAGACACCAGACTTTCAAGAATTCAGCTCCAGGAGGGCCTCCCTGGTAATAGCGCATCCAGGTTTGGAGCCCCTTGCTTCTGGGGGGTTCAGTTTTATGGGCCCCAAGGGTTATTTTTGTTTCCAGCTCCTGCACATGGCAAGCCTGTGGGCTGGGTTCTCTCAGAACTCTCTCAGCTCCCCATCCCAGAAGCAAAGCTCACCAAGCTTGGATGCTATTACTCCAGGCTCTTGGAGCCACCTTGAATGTCTAGCGCCTCTATCTTCCAAAGAAATGTACAGCCCTGCCTCAGAAATTCCTGATTAGCTAAGCAATGGAACAAGAAATCACTAAACAACAGAATCCTTGAAGTGCCTAAGAAGGAATATTTTTTAAAGCTAGTGACATAAAATTTCAGGGTATCATCTTTTAACTCTTCTTATGAGAACCCGCAAGTTTAGTGAAGTTATGTTCAGGGACCAAAGTTATGGTCCCTCAAATAGGTAGCCGATTAACTCCCAGTGAAAAACAATAGAGATAAGGGGCATTCCATTTCAGGCATCCCTTATTGCTGCCCCTGAATGGCTGTCATATTTCGAATGGTATCATCAGGGCAATCTCCTGAATGTCCTGAAATCATCATGGTGCTATAGCTTTAAAATACACTCCTACAGGCCAGTATAAAATACCCCCCAAAACACAGAAATACCTTTGCATTCTCATTTTGTTCATATTTGGGCAGGACATAATGGGATACAATTTTGTCGAATGTGCCCCAAATTGCCAAGATTCAACCAGATCTGCCTGTTTTCATCTGAATCTCCAACCCTCAAAAGTGATGCTGTTTCAGGGTGGGGAGAATCCACCCAAACAGCATCACTTCCCATGTTTGAACCAGGGACCCCAAGTTCTCCCTTTAAGGTGGATTTAAAAGAAGAATCTGAGTCTCCTAGTTTTAAAACACCATTGAAAGTGATGCTGTTTTGGGGGTGGATTCCACTTCGGAGGTGTTTTGTGAGGAGATGATGCTGACTTGTTGTTTGGTAAAATGTTTTTTGCTGGGAATTGATTTGTAGCAGAGATTTACATGCTTAGCCACCACTTGCACTGGCTTGGAGTTGTTTCTACTCTGGCTAACAACCTACCTCCTTAGGGTTGTTGGCCAGTTAGGAAAAGGTTGGTGGGGAGAGAGCCATGTATGTTTTGATAGGAGTGGGAGGTGTTTTGTGAGCTGGTACAAAATCATTGTTTGGTCTTAGTGGGGGGAGGGTGGCCACCCATACATGGCCAGTGGGTGGGGCAAACTCAGAGTTTGTCCCCGTGGCTTCAGCCTGCCTAGGTACTCGCTACTGCAGGGCGTTTCCTACCTACAAAGGGACAGAGTGCCTTTGTCCCCAGGCGCCCCCATTTGGTCACGTAAGCCATAACGACTTCATGGTCGTTTGTGTGTTTTAATTTTTTAAAGTGTGTTTTCACGCTCCGGCCTGCAGAGGGCGCATTTTAAGGCTAAGGCACCCCAAAATTTCAAGGGTACCATCCAGAGACTGTCTCTGAGATCATCTCCAAATTTCAGGATAGCTTGGTTCAGGGGAGCAAAGTTATAGACCCCCAGCAAGCCCCCATGCTCCCATTGTTTTCAATGAGGAGCCAACCCAGATGGGGTTACCCATTTGAGGGACCATAACTTTGGTCCCCTTGAACATAACTCACCAAACTCTGGGTGGCATCATAAGAATAGTTAACAGATGATACCTCGAAAATTTGGTGTCACTAGCTTTTAAAAATACACCCCCCCTTCCAGCACCCCAAGAAATTTGCCCAAGACTCTTTGTTTTGGTAGTGACTTTGCCCATTGTAGCCACGGGGAATTTTCTCGAGTGTGTAGGCGAGGCTGCACATTTTGAAGATAGAGACACCAGACTTTCAGGGTGGCTCCAGGAGGGCCTCCCTGGTAATAGCGCATCCAGGTTTGGAGGCCTTTGCTTCTGGGGGGTTCAGTTTTATGGGCCCCCGCAAAAGGGTTATTTTTGTTTCCGGGCCCTGCACATGAAAAGCCTGTGGGCTGAGTTCTCTCAGAACTCTCTCAACTCCCCATCCCAGAAGCAAAGCTCACCAAGCTTGGATGCTATTACTCAAGGCTCTTGGAGCCACCTTGAATGTCTGGCCTATCTTCAAAAAAAATGTACAGCCCTGCCTCAGAAATTCCTGATTAATAGCTAAGCAATGGAGCAAGAAGTCACTGCAAAACTACAGAATCTTTGGGCAAATTCTTGGGGTGCCTGGAAGGGATGTATTTTGTTAGTGACACCAAAATTTCAGGGTATCATCTTTTAACCATTCTTAGGATGAACCACCAAGTTTAGCGAAGTTAGGGGGACCAAAGTTATGGTCCCTCAAATGGGTAGCCCCCCCATCTCAGGTTAGCTCCCATTGAAAAACAATAGAGATAAGGGGCATTCCATTTGGGCATCCATAAATTTTGCTGCCCCTGAACCAAACATCGCCAAACTTCGTATGGTATCATCAGGGCAGTCTCGGATGATGCCCTGAAATCATCATGGTGCTGCTAGCTTTAAAATACACTCCCCGCAGGCCGAAAACACCAAAAAATACCCCCCCCCCAAAACAATGTAACACCTTTGCATTCTCATTTTGTTCATATTTTAAGCAGGACATAATCGGATACAATTTTGTCCTAATGTGCCTAAATTTGCCCAGATTCCACCAGATCTGCCTATTTGCCTCATCTGAATCTCCAACCCTCAAAAGTGATGCTGTTTCAGGGAGAATCCATTCAAACAGCATCACTTCCCATTTTGTTTGAACCAGGGACCCTACATTCTCCCTTTAAGGTGGATTTAAAAGAAGAATCTGAGTCTCCTAGTTTTAAAACACCATTGAAAGTGATGCTGTTTTGGGGGTGGATTCCACTTCGGAGGTGTTTTGTGAGGAGATGATGCTGACATGTTGTTTGGTAAAATGTCGGCTGGGGTGATTTGTGAGATTTACATGCTTAATACCCACTTGCACTGGCTTCTTGGAGTTGTTTCTCTGGCTAACAACCCACCTCATTAGGGTTGCTTTTTGACAGGAAGAGCAGGGGAGAGAGCCATGTATGTTTTGATGGGAGTGGGAGGTGTTTTGTGAGCTGGTACAAAAAAATCATTGTTTGGTCTTAGTGGGGGAGGGTGGCCACCCATACATGGCGGGTGGGGCTTCTCAAACTCAGGTTTTGTCCCCGTGGCTTCAGCCTGCACCTAGGTGCAGCTCTGCTACTGCAGGCATCATGGAGAATATTCAGAAGGTCTCAATAGTAAATCAATGCTCCCTAATCTTGTTGCTGCAGATACCTTCAACGTTATTGTGCTTTATACCCAAGAGCATACAAAATTTTTACCAACAGCTTGTGCCTTGGGTTTTCTTTCTTCCAGATGCTGCCTACCAGTCACAACTCCAGATTATTTATTTATTTATTTTTGCTTTAAGTGGCAATCCCCTTTTGTATTTAATTTCTTCATCTTAGCAATTTTTTGACTTCATGCTAGTGGACTTGCCCATCTGTAGACAATGTTTCCATACTCTTTCTAATGGGAATGTACATAGCAACAAAGAGCTACAAATCACCTACAGTTGAAGAAACGAAAGGAGGTAGGCGGTAGAATGAGGGTGTGAAGGGGTCAATGAATGTGGACAAGGAGACAAAAGAAGCCTAGAGGAAGTATCAAGTATAGAGGATAAAGGGGCAAGATAAATGGTGGTTGGGCCAATGGAGGGTGAGGTAACACTTCTGTCAGGCTGGAGCCTGGCATCCAGCAGAAGAGCATCAGGGGGAAGGGGAGCTCCACAGAGTTAACCAAGGCCGTTTCTGCACGGGCAATTAATGGCGGCCTGGAGACGGTAAAAACGCCGTCTCCAGGCCGCCATTCACACAGGGGGCGCAGCTGCATCGCAGCTGCTCCGCCCGCCCATCGCGAGGCCGGCGTTTTCCCAGAGCGCTTGGAAGCGCTCTTTTTGGGGAAACGCCCCCTCGAAGCCACTGCTGAGCGAACGGCAGCGGCTTTGCGACGCCTCCCCCACCTGGCACTTACCTTGTCCTCGGGCCTCCGGCACGTCATCGAGGCCTGGGGACACGCCCCCCTGCCCTGCACCGCTGCCCTCGGCGATGCGCTGGAGGCCCGGGAACATGCCGGGTTGGCCGGGCGCCGGCGCTCTGCGGCGCCGGCTGCCCGGCTCTTTCCAGGACCGTCCGTGTGGACGGTCCCAGCGTCGTCGGGTCGGCGTCGTAAACGCCGACCCGGCCGCTTCCGCCTTCGTGCGGAAACGGCCCAAGTTACTCTCGTTTTCCCTGAGAAGGGACTCTCACAGCTAATGCCTTTATGTCATTCTTCTGACCTTGGCCTCATCTTACATTCCTGCTCTTCACGCTTTCTGTTGCTTGAGATGGTATTATGGGCTAGAGGGGAGGAGAAATGGGGATTGATATATTGGGGTTGTGTGAAGGTTCTGGCGGAACCAGCTTTTTCCCTCTTACCCATGTATCTACCAATAAAGAATGCTTAACCCTCAAGTAACAAAGTCTGGTTTGGATTATAGGTTCAGGGTTTGACAACGTCCTTCACAGGGCCTTATTATACCAAACTTAAAGATGCTTCAGCCCAGTTCATGGTTCAGCCCTACCCTGAAGCATGAACTGAGGTCCATTTTACCTCTTCCTCTATCTGCATTTACGTAGCATCTGAATCTCAATCCATACACCTTGGTTTTACTACTGAGTACCAAAGGATTGGAATGTAGCAAATGTTACATGGATATTTAAAAAGGGGTCCCCAGGAAATACAGAAAACTACAGGCCACACCCCCATTCTACAGCCTACACAGTGGAATAAAAAAAATCTAACTTTAAATATATACTGATAGGGTCTGAACTGGCTGAAACCGAGAAGGACAGAGATCTGCAGTGGATACCTCAATAAAAATGCTGACTCAGTGTGCTGCAGTAGCAAAACATGCAAACCCCATGCAAAAACATGCAAATCAAATTCTAGGAGAGTATTTGAAAATACAGCAGCCAAATGTAATGCCATCAGTGGCGCAACCTTATTTGGAATACTGATAATCATATCTCAAGAATGATATTAGGGACCAAGAAAAAAAAAATATGAAAGAGGCCAACCAAGATGATTAAGGGGTTGGAGTCCCTTTCCTAGTTGAAAAGGCTAAATTATTAAATTTAATAAATCATAATCATAAAGGGTATGAGATGTTTATGTTTAGGAGGGAAAGATGACTAAGAGGAGGACATGATAAAGGCTGCCTATCTGTTACTGACCTCAATTGGCTATCAAATGCAAACCTACTGGCTATCAAATGCAAAGCTCTTTGTGGCCTTGTATGTGTGAGACCACTTCTACTCCAGTGCTCTGCCACAACAGTTTCACTCATCCATGCAGAGTTTTCTGCAGTTGCCAACTGCCTGTACACATGCTTTCTCTGTTGTGACCCCTGTCATGCCCCCACAGAAGCTTTTGTTATTTTCCTATTAAGTCTAAGTTTCCCTATAGCTAGCATGTGTTTAGTTCCTTATACAGGGTTTTAGTCAGACCCTGTCCCTTTAAGAAATCTCCTTAGAGGCAGTCTTCCTTCTTTACCCAGCAATGCCCCTATTTACCTCAGTCAGTCTAAGGTGCCTAGGGATTTGGAAGGCTGCAATATCTGTTGCGTCTATGGTGCATAGACTAGAGTGTGTATAGTCTAGAGAACATAAAGTTAAGGTGTCAACAGAAAGTAGAATCCAGACAAAAGACAGAAGGAACCAGGAGGAAGCATAGACAAGTGGACTTTCTTGAAAGGAACCAAGAAAGAATAAAAGTCTACAGCTTCAAGTCTGTTCACCAGTCAAGCAAGTACCTTATCTTAGTCAGACCCAGGGAGGAGTTAGCGTCTCAATTCTTCTAAGCAATAAACCTTGTTCTTGAACTGTTACACCCTTCTTGTGTGTCTCCCACTCTGTTCCAGCCAAGAACAGGGCACCTTTGGATTGTTTTACTTGGGGAACAGAACACCACCCACCCACTTTGGACCTGCCTGAATAGGTCAGGGAGGCACTCACCCTCCTGGCTTTTTACAAACTATGCAAAACTGATTTATTCAAGAGGGCTTTTCTGCACAGGCAATAGAGTTGTACGGTGCTGAAAGATTCACAAAGTTACTCAGAACTCAGTTACTCAAAGTTACTCAGGGACTGTGATCTATACTAGTGTGTACAGGTTATTGAAACTAGGATCCTGCTACAGAATTTAGCATAATTTAATCATTAAATGATGCAAAATTCTGTCGCAGGATCCTAGTTTCAATAAGCTGTACACACTAGTATACTAGTGTACACACTAGCTGTACACACTAGTATACACACGTGTTAATATTATGCTTTGCTTTAGGCCTGTTTTAAGGCTTTGGGTTGGTTCTGCAATCCTAATCCTATGGCATTGTTTAATGAGTACCGCACCCCTCAATCGTTTTGACTCACTCTTTGTAATCTATCTTGAGTGCAGGTGAGAAAAGTAGACTATACAAAACTTAAATAAACAAACAAACAATAGAACAATAGAACATGGGTGTATCCAGTGAAGTTGAAGTTGATAGGTAATAAAGTCAGGATTGACAACATGAAATACTCTTTATTCAACAAGTGATTAATTTTGGAATTCACTGCTAGTTGCTATTAGTGATGGCTGTGAGATTAGAGGGCTTTAAGAAGGGATGAGACAGCTTCATGGGGGGGAGGTCAAACAGTGGCTGCTAGCAATGGTGCATAAGCAGACCCTCCATAGTCAGGGGCACCAAACCCCTGAATTCCAGGGCTAGGAGACAGCCTTGGCCTCTAGGTCCTGTTCATTGGCCCTCCAAACCTGCCCAGAGTGTGAAACAGGATGCTGAGAGATAGACTACTGGTCTGATTCAGCAGGACTCTACTTATGTTTTTATTACTAGTCAACTCTTCGTGCTGGGAAGGTTTGTGCTTGGGAAAATGTTGGTCCCTGCTATATCTGGGACCCTGAAGAAGCAAGCAGGGATTTAGCATGCTCAGCTCACCTGAGAGCCCTTGTTTCATCACGGGAAGGACCCTAAGTTTTGGCATGCCTAGCATGTTGCCTCCATCCCAGGCTCTTGAATAGGCGTTTACTGCTGCTACATTCTAGCAAATCCAGTTGAACAGACCAAAGCCACGGGCACTTCAGCATACAAAGGTCTTGTGGTCGGTGGCCTGGTAGATCTTGTTCCTAACCTTTCGGCTGCATCTGTGGCTGGCATCTTCAGAGGTACATCACATACGCTACTCTCTGTGATACACCTCTGAAGATGCCAGCCACAGATGTAGCCGAAACGTTAGGAACAAGATCTACCAGACCAGGCCACGCAGCCCGGAAAGGCCAGAACAACCAGTTGAGTCGGGCTGTGAAAGCCTTCGACAATCCAGGGGTCTGCAACCTGCGGCTCTCCAGATGCTCCTGGACTACAAATCCCATCAGCCCCTGCCAGCATGGCCAATTGGCCATGCTGGCAGGGTCTGATGGGAATTGTAGTTCATGAACATCTGGAGAGCCGCAGGTTGCAGACCCCTGAAATACAAAGGTGAGTTGGGCAAACTGGTAGGCAGGGGCAGGAATGCAAGACATTGAGATCCAACTGGCTCTGAAAACGACAGACCTGTCCGCAAACGGCGGACCGGGAGCGGTCTCATAAAGTCTTCCACGGAGGCAACGACCATGAAAACAAAGCAACCCACCGGAGTTGGGGATGGGGAATGGCCCGGGTCCCGCTCCCTCCGCTTCCCAATTGCTTCCCCGCCGCTATCAATGACTGCCCGCCCGGCGTGTCACTTCAAAGGGGAGCTGATGAAAGGCGCTCGGCGGACCGGCGGGGCTTTGGAGGAGGCGGGAGCCCCGGGACTCGATCCCACCCCGCCGTTTTGCATAAATAAAGAAATCATCGCACAGAGAGACTGGGGCTGGGGGGGAGAGAGCAGAGGAGGTGACTTTGGGAAGCGGCGCAGCCCGCTCGTCCGAGCCGGGGAGAAAGCGCGCGCGTGTGTCATGTTACACAGACGGCAGCAGGAGCCCCCGTCCGACTTCCCGATCAGTGGCGACTGACCTCTCTCTCTCTCAGGGGGGGGCCGTGTCCTGCTCCGATAAGGAACCGGCGTTCTGACAAAACACCCGAGGGGGTGGGGGGAGAAGGGGGGAGAGGCAGGACAGCCCCCCAGCCAAGCTGCCGGAGAAGGCTCTTCCTAGATCGCTCGCCCACCAGCCCTTCCTCGACGACACAGCTCAACTTTTTGGGAGCTTGATTGGTTTCCTTTTCTGTTTTGAAAAACTTGGCTCCAGATCCGCGTTTTGGTTTTTCCCCCCAAAGGAGACCGGCTTTCTGCTCTGCTCGAGAGGCCTTTGGGGATCCCCGTGGACGGCCGCTCGTGTGGATCGGTGCTGCTGCGAGGACGCGTTATTGATCCCCCTATTTATTTATTTATCTGTTTATTTATCGATCGATCTATCTGTGGGGCCGCCTGTGCCGGCGGGCGAAGGCATGGCGGAGGAGAAGGGCGCCGCCGGGGGCGCCTGGGAGAGGGGCTGCTTGTCGTCGCCGGCGCAGCCCAGGACGGGGCCCGGGGCCCGGTGGTGCTGCCAGGTGCCTCAGCGGCTGGCCTCGGGGCTGCCCGGCGTCTCCTGCCTTTCCCTGCTGCTGAGCCTGCTGCTCTACCTGCGGACGGCGGACCTGCAAGCGCGGGTGGCGCACTTGGAGGCGGACAGAGCCGCGCCGCTCCCGGCCTGGCTCTCGGCACCAGACCAAATGGAGACGGCTATTTTGGGACGAGTGGACCAACTGCTGGCTGAGGTCGGTGCGCTTTCGTTTTCACCGCATGCACTTGCCCGCCTCCTGCCGCCTTCCCCCGAAGCTCGGGAGAGGAGAGAGCGTCAAAGTCACTGGGGTGGCCAAAGGCCCCTTCGGGCTTCTCTTTGGCCCCTTCCGCACATGCAGAATAATGCACTTTCAATCCACTTTGCAGCTATCCACTTGCAAACCGTTGTGAAAGTGGATTGAAAGTGCATTATTCTGCATGTGCGGAAAGGGCCTCTGATCCTTTATTTCTTTCAGGGTTTGGGATGGCAGCTCCAGGAGCTCCCTGGATCACTTTAACAGTTAGATCACAGGTATCAAACTCGCGGCCCTCCAGATGTTATGGACTACAATTCCCAGCATTCTGGCAGGGGATGATGGGAACTGTAGTCCATAACACCTGGAGGGCCGCAAGTTTGACACCTGTGAGTTAGATCCACCAGTGGGTAGGTCGACAGCCACTGCCAGTAGATTGACTGCAGAGTTCAAAACCTAAGCAGCCTGATGTTATCCTTGTCTCTGTAGGTTTCAGTCAAATGGGACTTGTGCTCCACTTGCTGGCGCAGCCCGATCCTGAGCCTTCGTTTACCTGTGTGTTTTCATAGAAGTTTGGTAGTAAAGTGGTAGGTCATGGATTGCTAGGAGGGGAGAAAACAACCAGAAGTAGTATGGGGGTCATTTGGAAGGAGCTACTCTTAGGACAATGGATGACCTGAGGGTTGGCCTACTACACAGAAACAAAACGTGGTGCTTATATCATGGCAGGTGATGGAAAAGGAGGATCAGGCAAGGACTGTGGGGGCATCTTGATCCCTCCTTGTTCAAATGTAGAAGAAACTGACCAATGTTACTTCAGCCCAAGACGTTTTTCCAATGATGGCTTCTTCCTATTGGGGGTGGGGGAGATGATGGCAAACCCAGTGTTGGCAAAGATCTATGAGGAGGAAGAGCCAACCCAGCTGAGACCTCCTTGTCAGGTGACACAAATGAAATTTGAGAGGCTGTTTACTGAGTGGGCGGGGAGCTGTAGAAATAAGCACAGTTATCAGGAGTCACTTCGCAAGATCACAGCAACTGAGTAAGTCTTCTGCCTTACAACAGGAGAGCTTTCCTAATTTCATTCCAATGTATGCCTAGATCTAGTGCCCCACACTTTCCTCGGGGGCGCATGGCATCTTTTGAGCTTTGAAAGCAAACTGTGCAAGGGATTTACTTTTGCACTGCAACTTCTGCAGTTCCTTTGCATCAGGTCAAATCTAGCCAGAGCCTCAAGCAGGTGGTCTTCCCAATATGACTAGTAGAGATCTTTTTAATGAGAGATGCCAGAGATTGGACATATGATTTTGTGCATGCAAGTGTGCACATGCTGTACCAATTATCTGTGGCTTCTTCCTGAACTTCATCAATTTCATATCAGCGCCTCACTTACATGAATGTATTTTAGTGTTACAAGCACCAGTTTCACTGTGCTAAGGAGCAGAGTATGGTCAAGGTTTCCCCAGACCAAGGAACAGAAGATGAGCTGGGATAATCTCAGCCTTGGTCTGTATACATACATACCTGCCTTGAGCTATAGACTCTGGTTCCTGCAAGCCTGAAAAAGTATGTTAAAATTTGCTTGGAGGATCAGTACTGCCTATTAAAATGTGAGCTGTCTGGTTCTGTGTTTGATGACTCAGAATTACATTCTGTTGAGTTCAGTTGGGGCTTATTCCCAAACAAAATGAAACAGGACTGCTTGAATTTCATTTGATATTTACTGTCACTGATGAAGTAGATTGGCATTCATGCTCCAAAGAAACATTCTCTAGTTCCAAGTAAGGTTCTCCACTTGAGTATTCCACTTCATAGCCTTCGTTTCTTTAATCAAATGGATTCCTGGTTTTGGTTATTAGCTTTGTGGAAAGTCTGGGGAGGCCAGTGCTGCTAAAGTAGTGACTTCAATGTAATTCGTTTGTCTGCTACAACTTGCAAAATCTCAGTGGCGTAGCGCCCACGGGACAGGGGGTGCCGCATCCCTGGCAGAGCTGCAGTGGAGGCGTGGCCAGGCCATGGAGGGGGCGGGAGTGGGCACCACTGCAGCAGTGGCACAGGGCATGCGAGCACCTCGGCGCAGTTTCCCCTCGCTCCGCCTCTGCACAATCTTTACTGAGCCATACATAAGACCAGCTCAAAATGGTATGAGTGATGACTTTGTCTCTTTAAAACAGCTATTCTAGTGATCAGGGAACATCTTGATCCTAAAAGCTACTGCATCAGCACATAACTGGACAAGATGGGGGCTACTGACAGTGTTCAAGAGTGGTTAGAGTGTAATATGCCAAAGTATTATCAATCAAAGTATCAGTATTATCAACCTCACAGGGTTGTTGCTGTGAGAATAAAAAGGGAGGAGAGGAGGAAAATAAACATCCTGAACTAGAAGAAGAAGAAGAAGAAGAGTTTGGATTTATATCCCCCCTTTCTCTCCTGCAGAAGACTCAAAGGGGCTTACAATCTCCTTGCCCTTCCCCCCTCACAACAAACACCCTGTGAGGTAGGTGGGGGAGGAAGGATGGGAAAAATATATTCCAACTACTTGGAGGAAGGATGGGAAAAATATATTCCGAATAAATAAATACTCCAGCAGCAGACCAGAAAACATGTAGCTCTGCTGGCAATAAAACTATAGTGCACCAGCATCACAGGCAGATGTGCCGGCACCAGTCTCTAGGACTTGGAGTGGAAATAAGTTTCATCAAAGCACAAGCTGTATATAAGTGCATTGGGAGGAGTCACTGGGTACTTGGTTGCAGTGCCATCCTATGCGCAGTTCTTCCAGTCTGCAATCAGTAAACTTAGGCTGATGTAATTCTGTATAGGACTTCACTGGAACTGTTATGCTGCCAGTTTCTGTGTATTCCCACTGCTATATGCCAGCATCTTGTTGCTTGCCTTGCTTAAACCCATGCATGACTTTGCTGAGAAGTGCATGACTTTTTACCTGGGATGCTTATGAGAAAGCTATTCTGGCCACACTTCTTGCTAGAGCTCATCCTGCATTACTCAGTCCTGGGCATGAACTTCCGTGAAGCGGATCATATACCACGTTGTTTAGAATCCAGTCTTGGCTCCAGTAGGGCTGGAGCACTGAAGGGCTGCTCTGCTCTGTGTAAGGCAAGGGGGTCAGTGAACTCTCTACTGCCAGAAAATATTCTACCTTCTTTATTACTGCTAGCAAAGCACATTGTCTTTCCCTCATATTTTTGCAAGTATCTCTGAAGGAGAACCGGAGTTCCAAACAATTTTGAAGTTTTGTTTAGTAAACGGCATTCCTTTTTAGCACCCTTTGATTTTCCCTCCTTCCCCTTTTGCACTTTGTGGTGCGGTGCAGACCCTGGGCTTCGCTTTTCTATTCAACTCTCCTCCACAGTCCAGCGGCAGCCACCTGTTCTGCAAAGATTGTCAAAAACTTCTAAGTTCAAACCCTTGTGATTTAGAGTCCAGTAATATTTTTTTCAAGTGGAAAAATACATGGGAAAGAATTGCACTGAAATAATAACATGAAAAGATGATGTAAGACAAGGTACTTGTCAGAATTACGTAGAACATAAGTATTGGCTTTGCGGAATTTGATAAGTTCCTCTCATTCCACTCAGCAGTCTGATTTCTACAGCTGCCAGCCAGTTGCTGCCAGGTGTTCCCAAGCAACGCATTTGTCCTCAGCATCTGGTATTCATACATGTTCTGCTTCTGTAGAGGGCGGTTCTATTTAACCGTCCATTGACAGAGATGACCCTTGGGAATCTGTCTAACCTTTTATTTCATTTAATCCTTTATTGTTTAAATTTTTCTACCCCACTTTTCTTCCCAGTGGGGACCCAAAGCAGCTTACAACATTATTCTGCCCTCCTCCATTTTATCCTGACAACTGCCTTGTGAGGTAGGCTATATGGTGACATCGTTCCTGGCTGGCCCATGATCCCCCTGCAAGCTTCCATGACAGAGCTGGTGACTTGAACCCCCGTGTTCCAGACCCTAAATCTGACAGTCTAGCTAGCACTCTGCACTGGCTCTTATAAAAGCCATCTCCTCTGGAGGCAACAACCGTTTCTTATGGTAATAAATTCTGTTCGTTAAATCTGCATTGTGGAATGAGTAACCTTTATATCTAGTAATTTGCAGTTCAGTGATAAAACTGGTCTACTGAGAATTTTACTGAAGTCGATTCAGTGGGCTTCTTCCCAGGAACGGCCTTTGAATCGCTCTGCTTTCTGTCCTTTTGTACCTCCAAAGTGGGAAACAGTGACCACAAACCATGGTGAGGAGCACAAGAGTTGGAGAAGAGGCGTCCCATCGTTTATCCCTTTTGTTCACTAAATTGCCCTACCCTTAATAGGGGCATATTAGTATGCACAAAGCAACAAAACAGTACCTCTCAGACAAATTATTCCCTCATGTCCAGGAACAGCCCTGGTCTTCATTAATTAATATAGTGTTTTTTGGAAGAATAACTGGCTGGCAGATTTTTAAAAGTATACAGATGGGAGAAACTGGGAAAAATACAGAGATGAGAGAGCTGTCTGGCTGGCTGGCTGGCTGGGTGTGCTGCAATGTGTGGGGGCAGTTCACTGGCACAAGGTATCTGAAGTCTGTTCCACATGTGTAGCAGAATCAGGTGGTTGAATAAATGGTAAGACTTCAGAGGTGGCAAAGAAACCATCATTTTGAATGCTTTGTTCTTTCTGGAAGTGGAAAATTAGTGCAGTGCACAGTGAATTGGACTACAATTATGCTCCCTGATACGTTACCTTTTCATCGCAAGTTGTTTTTACTTGGTGGAATGGTTTTAAAAAGTGCTGTTGTCCATTTGTGGTCTCAAGTAGTTGAGTTCTAGGGCCACACGATTCTACATCTCCTTCTGTCGTGTGTGGACTGAACCCGAGCTTCTGGTAAAAGGAACTGGCAGAAATTGTTTGAGAATTCTCAGTCCAGAACATGTAGAAGAATTAACATTATGAGGGTTTATTGCTGGTTCACAAAGCCCTGTCTGAAGCGACCACAAATGAAGCCACTTGGTTACTTCTGATGTTCTCAGATGTACCACATTTTCTTCTAGAAAGGCTTGGAAAGCTGAGCAAGGATGCAGGGTACCCCATATGACATGTCAAAGCATCCATACCACTGTGCTGGTCACCATATACAAAAGCACCTGGTGGTAGCTTTTTCTATAGATCATCACCATATTTTAAAAGGACATGCAAACAGACTAGCAAGAATAGGAACTGCTCCCTTTGGCAACCGTTTGGTACTGACTTTGATCCTGTTTGTTTAATGTCCCACAACCTCAGCTAAATCGACAGTCAACATGTCTTTCTTTCATGGCCTATGTGGCACATGTGACAGCATTAACTAATCATGTTATGAAGCTAATTGAAGCTGAATTAGTGAGTAATGGGCCACTGTTCACAGATTCATATAGGCAGCAAAATCAGCAGAGCTGCATGGCAATACGCAAATGACACATCTTCTCCCTGCCCCTCCAAACACACTCGAGTCCTAAACATATTTACTTAGAAATGTCTCATTGATTACTTATGTGTGAGATGAATGGTAACTTCAGATGTTAAGATTCAAATGACTTGAAGATCTGCAGTTACTCAGATTAAATATTTGGATATGTGCAGAGTGGGAGAAATGATGGAATAGAGCATAAATTGAGCCAACACGCAAGGCTGAGATGAAACTGGACCACAACTTTAAAAAAACATCAAAACAGTTTGGTAATCACAGTGTAAGGAAAAGGCATAAAGCTCAGAGGCGGTGTGGTGATTAAGAGCAGTGAACTCTTATCTGGAGAACCTGGTTTGATTCCCCACTGCTCCACATGAGTTGTAGATTCTTATCTGGTGAATCAGATTTGGGTCTCCACTCCTACATTCCTTGGGCTGGTCACAGTTCTTTGGAACTCTCTCAGTCCCACCTACCTCACAGGGTGTCTGTTGTGCAGAGAGGAAGTGAAAAGAGTTTTTAAGCCCCTTTGAGTCTCCTTATAGGAAAGACAAGCAAGGTATAGATCCAAACTCTGCTTCTCTCCTTCATTGGGATGAAGACCAGCTGAGTTTAGGTAAGCCAGACCTGGGAGGAAGATGGTGTTGGGAGGCTCAGCCAGTCCCTGGTGGTATAACTCTGCTTTTTCTCTCAACCTGCATAGGACTGGCTTGGACACTGTATATGGACAGATCCATGTGTATACTTATTGATTTCCCTAGTGGGCCAAATAGTATCCCCTATATTATTTCAGCTCAGGGCAATGATGGAAAGTGGGCCACAGTTTGAATCAAGTACCTCAACTCTGGAATTGAGTAGAACCCACAATTCTCTTCTGACTGTTACACAGGATTCAGGTTGGGGACCCCAGGGCCAAGCTGTGTGCTCCTTTGTAATGAATGAAGAGGTCCTTATTCTCTATGAAGCCTGGTGCCTGCTACATTCCAAAGAGGCTTTCTTTATCAAGTCGTGATGAGTGTAAACAATTGTAACTACAATCAAACTGTGAGCACATCCAGCTATAGTTACACCATTAAGTACATCATTGGGATTTCTGAGAGAAGGCAAAAATACCCGGGCTTTCACTGGCCAATTGGTCCTGGCAAAGTTTAATTCCTAGTGCTGTTAAATAGTGACTTATCAATGTCACAAGGCCTGTATGACCAACTATCTTCTTTTAGTATGTGTAAGTATGCCCTAAAATTGGAAGTTGTTTCCTCAGTATTTAAGAGGCTTAATGAGGAAGCCCTCTTCACCCAAGTCTGTCCATTAAAGCTCCACCCTCTGAAGCAATACAATGTTGTCATCATTGGGAAATGCTGGCTACACTAGATGACCAAGCAACACAGTTTGGATAAAGCATTCCCACAACTGTGAGATCCTTCTGACCTAGAACAAACTCTAACATGGAAGCTTAGGACATTATAACAATTGTGGGTACAATCTAGCCCAATTTAAATAATGGTGGACATGGATTCTTTTGTCTGCCATTGCTAATTTCTAACCTGAACACCCCTCTGCTAAGTTCTCAAGGAACAATAGGTTTCCTTGGCACCCATTTTGGAAACTAGTACCCTAAATTAATGGAAACAGTATGGTTTATTACGTTGATCCAGATGCAATTTCAGTTACTTCACTGGAGTTACCAGAGTAGGTGAGAGGAGAAGGATGTATTGTAACAAACCCTTTCTACATTGTTTTACTTGAGTGCCAGTGGAAAGGTTGACAAGCAGTGTGAAGAAGAGAGGCATAGGGGAGATATTGGGAAAAGGCAAAGATGAGAGTAATCTGGCAAAAGAGAAGGAGAGGAATAGAAAAAAGAAAATACAATTTACTAGGATGACAAAAGAGATGGATAGCAGATCAGCAATAGGTAAGAGCGGTATAGAATGACTTGCCCCCCCAAGCAGAGTATTAAGTCCTTTCTCTCTTTCACGTTGTCATTACCTCTTACCACCACATTCTCAAGAACCAGCGATGGTGGCTCCTGATATTCTAACCCTAATGAGTTTTACAGCTGCAAGGTTCACATCATTCAGTGGTAACATAGTATAAAATACAATCAGGATTTGCAAAAGAAGGAAGGAAGCAAGCACATTAAGTTAATGAACAGCTCAGTTTAACTTGCTTGTTTCTTTTCCCTTCTTGTTGATCCTGGGAGCACAAACCATTTTTAGAAATGATGGTCAGGATCCAACCCAAGTGGAGCAATTTTGGATTTTACAACTTTCAATTGGGGAATAAAGCTTGTGCTATGTGAAATCGGTGTGACCTGTGAGGGCTTATCTTTGGTTAGCTGAGCCGTAAGTAAGTAAATGTGATGGCTGTTTGTGCTTTGAATGTCATAGGAACTAGTTTAATTATTTTATGCAATGTATATAAGGAAAGCATGGGCATGCTTGTATGTTACTGATCCTACTGCTAATGCTCTTAAGAGCCTAGACTCCAAGCCCTGAGAGGAAAAACTGAGGGACTTGGGAATGTTCAGTCTGGGGAAGAGGAGATTGAGGTGGGCGTGGTCGTTGTCTTAAAGGACTGTTACTTAAAGAAGGGCTGAGAGATGTTCCTGTTGGCAGCAGAGGACAGAACTTGCAATAATGGGTTTAACCAGGTATGACTGGAAATAAGAAAAATAATTATAATAAGAGCTGTACAGCAGTGGAATTGGCTGCCTAGGAAGGTACTGTGCTCCACTGGCAGTTTTCATTCAGTGGCTGGATGAACACCTGTCAGGAATTCTTTAGGCTGATCCTGCATTTAGCAAGGGGTTGGACTAGGGTAGTTTCCCCACTTACCTCGACCAAAGGTTGCTGCGCGCTACTCACAGCATGCGTCATTTCTGGCGCGCTCCCGGGCTTCCCCACGACCGTGCACTCTGCATGAGGAGCGCCAGGAATGATGCGCGCTGAGGGGGTGCGACAGCGGCAGCGTTGGGGCGGCTGCATTGTCGCCGCCCCTGTAGTGGGGAGTGCCGGGGGACCCCGCGCTACTTGGGGAGAGCAGCAGGTAAGTGGGGAAACGACCTAGGTGGCCTACATGGCCCCTTCCAATTCTGTGATTCTGTTAGGGTTGCCTGGTCCCTGGCAGTGGGTGTGGAGTGGGGTAGAGTTCTCACATCCAGACTGGGAAACACCTGGAGATTTGATGCTGGAGGCTGGGGAGGACAGAGCCCTCAGTGGGGCACAATGCCATAGAGTCCGCCCTCCAAAGCTTCCGTTTCCCCCAAGGAAACATCTCTGTAGTCTGGAGATGAGCTGTAAGTCAGGGGGATCCCCAGGTCCCACCTGGAGGCTGGCATCCCTGGCTGATACAAGGTTTAATGCTCTAATATAAGGGAGCGTCACCCAGGAATAAATGCCCCAAAGCTCTTTGGGGTCTGGAATTACAAGAGAATCTCAATATTACTCTTGCTTTTTAAAATCCTTGATCCTGAGAAAATTGGGAACACTTAAACTCTGTGAAATCAAAGGGACATCAGATTATTCTTAAATACTAATTGGCTGATACTTTGAATGTTTGTAATGAAGATCCTTTGTGCTCACTGGAATCTGTTGACTACTAAATGTGCTCCAGAATACAGCTTAATCACACCTACTTGAAGATCCATTCCAGTCTCCACAGACAGTTTCGCCAACAGGGTGGAAAAATAAATATCTTGTCCCTTTCATATATGCCAAATGGGATATAATTTATCTGGATACTGTGAAAAACTTCAGCTGACTATTTCTGCACATGAAGCTTTCATGAAAGAGATGGGACGTTTTTCCAGGCCTCTTGGGTGAATGCTAGCCACGGAAGGATTAAGTTCCGCCTAAAATGATTGGATAGCATATCTGATTGATTGGAGACAGGATTAAAAACACATAACTAAGGTGGTCTGAAGTTGCCTGAAAAAGGAGCAGAGCGAAGCTTGGCCATTGCCTGGACCGGAGACCACCCCGGAGCTCTCCATTTGCCACTCAGGGTTCTTTGAAGGAAGTGTGGAGTGTTAGAGCAACAAATGATAAAAAAGTACAGTTCAGTTGTGATGACTGGTGTAGGAGGGTAGCCTTCAGGATGTCTTGTGTTTTTTGAATCATGCTGCAAATTAGATTTTAACTTGAATGGAATTGCTGCAGAAAACAAGAGGGTTCAGCAGTCTGTGTGGCCCGAGCATCAACCTGAGAAACCTGAAACTAATTAAAAAAAAAAAACCCTCCAACAACCTGACTTCTGTGCACATTATCCTACACATTTAATCACTTAGAAGACAGTGATATGAGTGGTATATATAATGAGTACATCTGTGCAAATGAAGCCTTTGTATATTATTATACCCTGGAATGGGAATAAGTATTTCAGGGTTGAATCCTGGCTCAAATAAAGCCCTATTACAGTGTTGTACATTAGTGTGGTAGTGGCAGGAGCTGGGCTGTCAAGTATACATCAAATACCCTTGGAACTAGCCCAGCCCCAGAACTTGTTCTCAGCATTAAGACTCAGCAATCTTCCTTGCCCTGTCAGTGGGCAGGAAGCTGTGGAGTGGAGTTTTCTCTTACCTAGGAGTGACAGCATGCTTCCCTGACAAATATGTTCACTGACTAATAACTATGTGGAAGTCACTGAAAGAACCTAGCTGCAAGGGTAAAATTCCTCAGTGTTTATGGGACATTAAAAACACAGACTTATACACAAATAAAATGAGCCATTGGCATTTAATGTAAGGGCAAGACTTTAAATGGAAAAAGGCAACTGTAATAGATCACAATTGCCACTGGTTTTTTCATTAAATGAACTGTGAGTTCTTACAGTAGACTCTCCCGAGGAAGTTAATTAAATGTACAATTGCTTAGAATATGTTTCTACTTGGACAAAAGCTACGGTGGCATGTATCCAATATCCCCAAATGTATTTATTCAGAGATGTTATTTAGGGCAAATTCACACATTAATAAAGTTCTTGTGCCTCTCATAGGTCCTGTCAATTGGTGTTCTATGCTTAGAACTTAATCCTGAGGGGTGCAGGGCCTGACTTGGATTGGCCTCGTAGCACACAAGGAGAAAGGAGGTTAAGCCTTCCTGCTGGCGCTGTTTTCCCAATGTGAAATAGCCCCTAGGTACGGCTGTCTCTGGCACTGGGGAATCTTACATTTATTGCAGGGCTACTTAGATTTTCCCTGTGAGGTAAATAGCAGCTTTCCAGGGAATTTCAGGTCAGGAAAATATCACAGGAGGAAGGATTAATCCTCTTTCCCCCACGTTACCACAATCTTAAGCTGATTCAGGGCCAACTGTACCTGGAAATTAAGTTTTGAGTGTGGAGCTCCCAGGAAATGTGGGGGATGTGAAGACTTTGTGACAGGATTTTGAGACTTCATTAGGTTGACACGTCCATTCTGGCAACCGGCAGGAGGTTGGGGAGACAGTTTATGCCAGTGATGGCGAACCTATGGCACGGGTGCCAGAGGCGGCACTCGGAGCCCTCTATGTGGGCACGCGCACACAGAGTTCATCATGTGGGGAGTGGAAAATCACCCCCCCACACACACACATATCTAGGCTGGCCTGGGCCACTGAGCACGATGTGCGTGCACCATGGTGAGCAGGGAGGACTTGGCTGGCGGGCCTGGTGCCTGTGCTCCGGGTGGCTGCGCCCAAGGGGGGAGGGGGGCGCAGAGGAGGTGGAGATGCTAGAGAGGCACAGAGCGGTGTGCACAGGACTTGCAGGAGGCTAGAACAGGCTGGCCCCTGCTCGAGCGGGTGGGGCAGAGGAAGAGGGAGCCAACCGGTTTTTTCTAAACTAAAACCTCAGCATTCAGGTTAAATTGCGGGGTTGACACTTTGCGATAAATAAGTGAGGTTTGGGTTGCAATTTAGGCACTTGGTCTCAAAAAGGTTCGCCATCACTGGTTTATGCATATGTATTGTCGAAGGCACAGCTACAGGTGAAACATCAGGAGAAGATACTGCTGGAACAAGGCCAAACAAACCAGAAAACCCACAACATCCTAGTTATGCGTAGGTGCTGGCATCACACCTGGGGGAGGGGATACACTAGCCCTCACCTGCCTATCATCTGAGTGGTGGCAGGCAGCATAAGCAATCTGCAGGTGATTGCCCACCTTTACCAAGCAATTGGGAACTCTTTAGACTTCATAATGGGTGAACAGTGGAACACTGCTCTCATGAATGCAGACCTGACTTGTCCCTAATAAACGTACAGCATGTTTTAAGTTTAAAATTCATTGCTTTGCTGCATACAAATGACAATAGTCTGTTTTCTCCCATCACTGTCCTTTGTCAACAAATTATCTTAAGAATACAAATGTTTATAGAGTGGATTGACAAAAATACTTCAGATGATAACTTGTAATGGATGATTGACTGCCTGTTCTAGTTTGTCCCGTGAGGAGTTTTTTTGTAAGCTGAAAGTTTACCCAATCATGTCTAAAAGAAGTTAGTTAGAAAAAAAGTATCACCACATCCACTGTGTTGTGTATTTTTAGATGCATGGTCAGTGTGGACTTTTGGAAGTGAAAAATTCAAATGCCATGCATCACACACTGTTAACATCTAACTATATAAAATGACTGACTATTTCACGATGGGCTACATAAAATCTACAGCCCAAGGCAGAACTACAATTAACATAGGGTTGTCTCTTCCTATAATGTTTCTGTGCACCCCTATGATGTGAGTTTTTCTGATCTCTTCCGTGATATCCAAATGTCTTTCTTTAGTGTATTACTTTGCCCTGCCAACAGCATGCATTTTTGCTTGCATTTATTTATTTTTATCCTACTTTTCTCACAAGTTGGGAGTCAGTGTGGCTGAGAAAATTGTTCTCCCCTCCTCTGTTTTTGCACAGCAACAACCCCATGAGGTAGGGCCTGCTAAGTGAAGGTTGGTAACAGGCCTATGGCCTCCCAGTAATAAGGTTGCCGGGTCTGTCCTGGAAACTGCTGAGAACTTTATGGGGATGAGGTTGGGGGCAGAGATCTGTGAACAGTTGTTTGCCAATACTGGAAAAATGGGAACCCTACCGAGTAAACTTGCATGGTAGAAGTGGGGAACCAAACCCAGGCCTCCCAGTATCCTAATATGACACTCAAACCACTATTCCACACTGGCTGTCAGTGGCAGCCATGATTCTAATAGAAGAATGTGAGGTGGGGGGAAATGGTGTAGCACTTGGACTAGGACAGAATTGCCTGGTATCCCCCTGGCAACCAGTGGGGAGGGGGGACTTACTGAGAGCAAAGAGGAGCCTAGTGATGTCACTTTCAGTCCTTCATGTCCCCAGTGACACAGGAACAAAAATTATGTGGTAGAAGTAATTTTTACCATAGTTTTTGCCCAAATACTAGAGTATCCCCATGTTGCCAGCAATGTGATGATGCCATTTCTAGTTTGCTCAGGAAGTGACATCCAGTGGTGTAACTGCCAGGGGACAAGGTGGGGACTGGCACACTGGGTGGAGCCGTTGGGGTCACATGGGGGGTGGAAAATCGCCCCACACCCCTCCTCCTTCCCCCTTCCCCTTCCCCGCCAGGCCTGGCAGAGGCTGCTGCCAGGCACCTCTGCCCGGCCCCACCTCCCTTTGGTGTGCCAGGAGTATGGTCTTCAAGCTGTGCAAGTGCCCCATGGGTGTGGCAGGACCTCCCTCTTTCCCTCTCTGCCAGTGCCGGCGAGGGGAGACGTGGCCCTGTGGTGGCAGCACAAGGGTGGTGGACTTGCTTCTCCTTCCCTCTCCGGGTAGCCTGGCAGGAGCGTGCCAGGGGCATTGGATGGCCACTGTTGGGAGCTGAAAGTTGCTGGTGAGGGAATAGGATTGCACGCCATCCTGCGCACACAGGTGCCACTGCCAGGAAGCTGAGCTGGTAACATTGAGACGCCCCACCAGGTCCCACTGCCAGCTGAGGGGGGGGGCAGTGCAGAAGGGCAGGACTCAGGGGCAGCATGGGGGCGGCAAACTCGGAGTCCGCTCTGGGCTCTGTTTTCCCCAGCTACGCCTCTGGTGACATCCTTATATTGCTGTTGATGGAGGCCTAGGCCTTCTTTTGTTGCTGTTAAGTCCCCTGCCTGCCAGCTTATTGGGACTGAGGGGAGGAGCCCCTTTAGAGGGTCCCCCATCCTTGGCAGGGGCCTGGCAACCCTAGACTGGGGAGACAGAGTTCAAATTCCTGCTCTGAACTTTACAAAAGATGCAATCCTATACCGAATTGCACATCATTAGATTTAGAACCCTGTAGTGTGAGTGACCTTGGCCCAGAACGATCTCTCTGCCTAACCTAATTCACAAGGCTGTTTGTGAGGTTATACCAGAGGTGGTGAGAATGTTATACATTGTCTGGAGCTCCTTAGAGG
This sequence comes from Sphaerodactylus townsendi, assembly GCF_021028975.2. NCBI lineage: Eukaryota > Metazoa > Chordata > Lepidosauria > Squamata > Sphaerodactylidae > Sphaerodactylus > Sphaerodactylus townsendi. The sequence continues at coordinate 25,384,597 of NC_059432.1, forward strand.
AACAGGGGAGCTTACAGAAATGCTATCAGTCATTTAAAAAGTGACATAACATTGTAGCAAAGACAGGATTAATCTTTCCGTATCGCGGAACATCTGCTGGGAGATATTAAGATTTTTAAGAGTTGCAGAATTCTGTAAAGGGATGTCATTGATTCTTCAACTCTCTCTACATCAGAAAGTATGTGTGCCCTCTTCTAGCCTAGTGCATACAGATTGGTTTTTATATTACTTCAGGAGGGTGACTGATATTGCTGGATAGTTCTTTCCCATGTTGCTGTGGTATAATGTAGACACTGGAGATACCACATGGAAAGGGCTTAAGGTGAGGTTGTCATAGCAGACAGCCTCTTTCTGGGAAGTTGGCCTCAGTTGCAAGGGAATCAATGATATCCTTGCAGCCTCCCAATTTCCTCTGTTACTGGAATGGCATGGGAGTTACCAAACATGCTATTAAGAGTGTGAAAGAACCAGTAAGTGCTTTATTTCTGTCTTGAGAGCTCAACTAGGCTTCTGGCTTCCTCCAGCAGCATTCATTCTGGAGAGCTAGGTTGGACAAAGCCTTCTTTCCACAGCTTGAAAACAATGTATTTCCGCGCCTTGGCAATTTTGGAGCTATAAATAGTAATTAAGTTCCTCACATTGCATTTTAACTTGCTAGGTTGAGAACTGGTCACGGAGCCTTTTGAATAGTACAAGCCACACAGTATGGCCTCATCTCTCAATTTGCCAGAAGAAATGATATATTTCAGTCTCAAGAGAGGCATTCGACAAGCCAAGATGAGTTATAAGAGAAAAATTGAAGATTATTTTAATAATAACAACATGAGGCAGGTGTGGCAGGGAATTCAACAAATTACCAACCATAAACCAAACAATGACATTTCTGTGGATGGGGATTCTTCTCTAGGCGGAGGAGCTAAATCCACTTTGCCCAGCTTTGAAACAGGTCTATCAGAGGAGATGACACACAGCCGCCAGGTGATTGCAGCTCACCTCACTGTGGAGGGAACATGTAGGTGGGAGGCAAGGATTTTGAGGAGCTGTGAATCCAAGAGGAGGGCTGCTGGACGGATGGGTATTCCCGGTGGTGTTAAAAGGAATCATGCTAACCAACTGGCTGGTGTTTTACTGGGATCTTTGTCCACGATCATTTTATCCCAGTCCACCACCATTCCATCTTGTTTGAAAGCTTCCACCATTGTTCCACCTGCAAAGAGATTTCCTACTGACAATCTTCAGGATTATAGACCAGTGGCACTCCACCCCATCATCATGGAAGTGTTTTGAAAAACTTGGTCCCATAGGCATATTAGTTCTTGCCTTCCAGATACATTTGCTGATAAACATCAGTTAGCATATGGGACTAATAGATCCTAGGAGGGCATACATTGCCATTAGCCTCCACACAGCTTTGGCAGCATGGAACAGCAGGGGGAATTATGTCACGAATGCTCTTTCGCGGACTTTAGTTCCCTTATTTAATACAATCTGCGCCACAAAGACTGGTCGACGAAACTTGTGGATCTTCGGACTCTCACATTTCAATCTGTTTGTGGATTAGGGACTTCTTGTCTGGGCGTTCCCAGAGAGGGTTAGGCTAGGGAAATCGGGTTTCCTCAGTTCTTACCTCTAAATAGAGCATACAGGGGCTTAATGTGTTGGAGCCCTTTACTGTTCTGCCTTTATACATATGATTGTACTCCTATACATCATAGTAACACCATTATCAAATTTTGCTGATAACCTAGCTTGATTGGTGGGGCTCATCTCTAGGAGGATAGTCTGCTATCGGAATAGAGGTGGACCGACTGCTCCTCATGGTGCAGGGGAGAAAATAACCTGGTTCTTAACACTAACAAGAGACAAAGGAGCTCATAGTGGACTATAGAAGGGAATAGCTCAGAATTCAGCCCTTGACTATAAATGGAGATCAAATTAGAAGCCGGGGTGAAAACTAGTTTTAAATTCCTGGAAATTACCCATGATTAAAGAGGGATTTGACCTGGGGAATTTACACAGACTACATGGTGGTTAAGAAAGCCCAGCAAGACTGTACTTTCTGAGACTTTTAAGGAAGCAACAACTAGATGGAAAACTTCTGGTGTCCTTTTACGGCTGTGCTATAGAAGTGTCCTTCTAGCATCTGTGTATGTGGTTCTCCAGTTGCACAGTGGCGAATAGGAGCTCCAAAGGGTGATCAATACTGCACAAAGGATATGTCGACACCCTCCCTCCTTGGAAGAAATCTATAATGCCGAAGTCCTAAATAAAGCCCAAAGATATTCTAAGGGACCAGTCTCATCCAGCACACTCTCTTTTTAAAGCTGCTACCATCCTTGCAGGCAGTATACAGAGACCCTCAGAACTAGGACAAAGAGGCTTAGGACAGCTTCTACTCTGGAGCTGTGGCTATGCTATCCAGCTGCTTCATATTGATGTATTTGGGAGCTATGTAGGGATGGAGTGGAGGATGATGTATGAGTCTGAAATTGCATGAGTCTGAAATTGTATGGAGGTCTGAAATTGTGTGCATCGAGGGAATGCTGCTGTAAAATTTAGATTTGATAGCATTGCACAATGACAATAAAATGCTTATGCTTAAATGCTTATGGACAAGCCAAGATGAGTTATATAAGAGAAAAAGGTGAAGATTATTTTATAAATAACAACATGGGGCAGGTGTGGCAGATTCAATAGAGGTGTTACCATGCATAAACCAAACAATGATGACATTTTCTGTGGATGGGGATTCTTCTCTGGTGGACTAAATCACTTTTGCCAGCTTTGAAACAGGTCTATCAGAGGAGGTGACACACAGCACCAGGTGATTGCAGCTCACCTCACTGTGGAGGAACATGAAATTGAGGCAAGTTTTGAGGAGCTGTGAATCCAAGAGGAAGGCTGCTGGGACGGATGGTATTTCCGGTCAGTTAAAGGAATAATGCTAACCAACTGGCTGAGTGTTTTTACTGGGATCTTTATTGATCATTTTATCCGATGCATTCCATCTTGTTTGGCTTCCACCATTGTTCCACCAAAGAGATTTCCTGCTGACAATCTTCAGGATTATAGACCAGTGGCACTCACCCCATCATGCATGAAGTGTTTTGAAAAACTGAGATCCCATAGGCATATTATTGGTTTCTTTGCCTTCCAGATACATTTTGATAAACATCAGTTAGCATATGGACTGACTAATAGATCCTAGGAGGGCAGACGCCATTGCCATTAGCCTCCACACACAGCTGTATATCATGGAACAGCAGGGAATTATGTGCGAATACTCTTCGGACTTTAGTTCCATTTAATACAATCTGCGCCACAAAGACTGGTGACAAAACTTGTGGATCTTCGGACTCTCATTCCAATCTGTTTGTGGATTAAGGACCTTCTTGTCTGGGCGTTCCCAGAGGTTAGACTAGGGAAATCGGGTTTCCTCAGTTCTTACCTCTAAATATGCAGGAGCGCCACAGGGCTAATAATGTTGGAGCCCTTTACTGTTCACCCTTTATACATATGATTGTACTCCGCATCTATCAGATTAACACCATTATCAAATTTGCTCATGACACAGCGGATTGGTGGGGCTCATCTCTGGAGGGATAAAGAGTCTGCCTACTCAGAATAGAAGTGGACCGACTGCTCCTCATGGTGCAGGGAAAATAACCTGGTTCTTAACACTAACAAGACACAAAGGAGCTCATAGTGGACTATAGAAGGAATAGCTCAGAAATTCCAGCCCATTATTATAAATGGAGATCAAGTGGGCCCGGGTTAGTACAGTTTTTAAATTCCTGGGCGTTATGATTAAAGAGGGATTTGACCTGGGGAATTTACACAGACTACACGGTGGTTAAGAAAGCCCAGCAAAGGAGCTATGCTTTCTGAGACTTTTAAAGAAGCAACAACTAGATGGAAAACTTCTGGTGTCCTTTTACGCTGTGCTATAGAAGTGTCTAACCTGCATCTGTGTATGGTTCTCCCAGTTGCACAGTGGGCGAATGAAGAAGCTCCAAAGGGGTGATCAATGCCACAACAAGGGATTATCGGCTGCCCTCTCCCTCCTTGGAAAGAAATCTATAATGCCGAAGTCCTAAATAGAGCCTAAAGATATTCTAAGGGACCCGTCTCATCCAGCACTCTCTCTTTTTAAAGCTGCTACCATCACAGCAGGCGATACAGGGACCCTCAGAACTAGGACAAAGAGGCTTAGAGACAACTTCTATAGAGCTGTGGCTATGCTAAACTCCTTCACTTCATGATATTTGGGAGCTATGTAGGGATGGGTGGAGGATGATGATGTATGAGTCTGAAATTGCATGAGTCTGAAATTGTATGAGTCTGAAATTGTGTGCATCGAGGAATGCTGCTGTAAATTTCGTTGTGCGTGCACAATGACAATAAAATGCTTATGCTTAAATGCTTATGCTTAAATGAGGATACCACATGGGTGTAATTGTTTCCCATGCCAATGGTGTCAGCTTCCTAACAGACTGAGGGTATAGGATGACAAGCCCCCGTGGCAAGATGTTTAACACTCAGAGATATAAAAGAGGTCTTGAAATGGCAGGTCTGAACACTCTCCAGAACTCATTGGTGGAAAGGCAGGATAAGAAATGCACTAGACCAATAGGTTGCATGTCAAACTGAACGATACAGATGTCCTATTTATGGCCCTCACTGAAATTTTATACCTGAGGTTAAGATCCAAGATACAGAATTAGAATCTCTCATTGCCAATGGTCTTGAGGCAGAGCATTCAGACATGGATTAAGATCTGAATGTTCCCAGAGCACAGATGTATTTGTGTCTTAGAGTTTGCTCCATGATTACAACAAAGCTATCAGAGTCTGTGCAGCTTAATCCCAAACCCCATCAACTAGCACTTAACCCAGTAATCCACCTAGGGCTTTCTGTGTTCAGCCCTTGGGACCTTTTCAAGCTGTGTTCATGAAGGCTCTGGGACAGTCAAACTTGATTTAACTACACAGTGCTGAGGCTCCTTCCATTGGCTGGTCAACAGAGCAGTATTGACTTCTGCATGCTGCATTTCTGGTGTCAGATCGGATTGAGCAACTGATGGTGGAGGCTCTGAGCTGAAGAATATGTTCTTTCACACATACATCTTAAGAGCCTTGACTCGACTCTGGTAGTATGTAAGGGTTGCCTACATGAATTAAACAATTCAGTCCTAGCAGATCTGAACTCTCTAGGAAATGCAATGAAGTTTACTAGAACAAATCGAAATATCGATATGAACACAGTGTTCATTCTATAGCATAACAAAATACAGTTCTATTCACACACAGGTTAGGAATGCAATACAACAACTTTTGGTATGTTACATCTTGCAGTGCACATACATATTATATTACAGTGGTGGCGAACCTATGGCACAGGTGCCAGAGGTGGCACTCAGAGCCCTCTCTGTGGGCACACGCAAACAGAGTCGCGCCCCCCCCCCACATCTAGGCTGGTCTGGGCCGCTGGACTCAATTATTAGCATTAAACCTAAGACCTAGTTTTTATTTATTTATTTATTTATTTATTGTTTACATTTTTATACCGCCCCATCCCCTAGGGGCTCTGGGCGGTGTACAACAACCCAAAATACAATAAATAAGTTATTAAAATCTTTAAAACAGCGGTAACACTATACTAATAATATAATAATAGGAAGGCGTCCGACCAACCCCATTTTCCATTAAAAAATTCCCTCTCCCGCAGGAAATTGGGGAGAGAGGGAGGCTGAGCCACAGTATTAGATGGTAGCCTGGAGATGAGTAAACTGGCTGGGGCACCGTTTCAGCGGCTGGTCCCTCCGGAAGGCCTGGCGGAACAACTCCGCTTTTACAGGCCCTATGGAACTCACCAAGGTCCCGCAGGGCCCCGGGAACTGCTGGAGGGAGGTGTTCCACCAGGCCGGGGCCAGGGCTGTAAAGGCCCTGGCCCACCAAGCGTGGAGGCCAGCCAACGCATCATTGAGGGCCAGGGACCACTAACAGATTAGCCTCCGTTGGCCCGAAGAGGCCGTGGCAGGGACATGCAGGGGTGATGCGGTCTCGAAGATACTGCAGGGGCCCCAGGCGGCGTGAAGGCCTTAAAGGTCAGCACCAGCACCTTGAAATGATCCGGAGACTCCACCGGGAAAGACCCAGTGCAGCTGGCGCCAATACAGGCTGAATGTGATCATAGATGGGGCTGCCTGTAAGCAACCCAGCGCGCATGCGTGCTGGACCAAAGCTTCAGTCCTCCCGGATCCAGACGCATGAGAAGACCAGCGTAGAAGCGAGTTACAATAGTCTAATCTGGAGGTGACCGTTGCATGGATCACAGTGGCCAAGTCCGCTTGGGAGAGGAAGGGAGCCAGCCTCCGGGCCTGACGAAGGTGGAAAAAGGCAGCCCGGGTTGTATGGGCCACCTGGGTCTCCATTGAGAGAGACAAATCCAGGTGGACCCCCAGGCTGCGCACGGAGGGGGTCGGCGCCAATGTGACCCCCTCCCACACCGGTGGCTGGAAAATCCTGTCCTCCCCCCCGCGGCCAAGCCAGAGGATCTCCGTCTTCGATGGATTTTGGGGAAGCAATGTAGGTAACCCTGATAACCCCACTGATTTTCATGCAAAGAACTAAAGCCTGATCCTTTACCTGGGAGTAAGCTTGGTTGCTGGCAATGGGGCTTGCTTCTGAGTAAACCCTCCTAGGGTCGTGATTCACCCATTGGAAGAGTTGCATGGTTGCTTCAAAGCAGAGCCACCGCCTACCACGAAGCTTACTCCCAAGTAACACACGCCTCGGAGCCAACTGTTTTTTTCTAAACTAAAACCTCAGTATTCAGGTTAAATTGCCGTGTTGGCACTTTGTGATAAATAAGTGGGTTTTGGGTTGCAATTTGGGCACTCAGTCTCGAAAAGGTTTGCCATCACTGTTATATTATAATCCATGGAATTGTAGCATACAACTTGAGAAACAGGAGCAGGAGAATGCCATCACTGGTCAATTTCAGCGTTTTGTGGGATGTCGAGCCCACTTCATCAGCTCTTCCCGATCTTGAAAGTTGCCCGAATTATTGCTGGAACTGCATTGTAGATCTCACATTAAGTCAGTACTATCCTCTGTCTTGATCTTAACATAGACATCAATATAAAAAATCTTACTACAATATAAAGTGCTTTCGGGACCGCATTACCCGAACGCAGAGGCCTTGCTGATGGTCCCTGGCCCCTCTATGACGCAGCTGGCCTCCGCACGGGCCAGGGGTTTTACGGCTCTGGCCCCGGCCTGGTGGAAAACTCTTCCTCCAGCTGTCCAGGCCCTGCGGGACCTTGGAGAGTTCCGCAGGGCCTGTAAGACTGAGTTGTTCCACTGGGCCTTTGGAGAGACCAGCTGCTAAGTGAAGTGCTCCCTCCTGTTTTATTATCAGGGGTCCCCTAACATCAATGGGACCCACCGTTCTTCCCTATCTGGAAGGGTTTTAAATTTAAATTCAGATATTTGCTGGACGCCGTTTTATTGTATTAACTGTTGTTTTAATGGATTTTTAGCTTGTAGCAAATGGAGTTGTATATTTATTATCTGTACATTATTTATTTGTCTTAACCATTTGCTTCACCTGTTGGGGTTGGAGTTCATTATTTTGTGGGGAAGTTTGTGTTATACATCGCCCTGAGCCCTCTTGGGATAGGGCGGTATATAAGCCTAAACAAACAAGCAAACAAGCAAATAATACTTATCCTGGAGCATGAAAGCCCATCATAGTGCATTTACAGAGGTAACTGACTGGCAACCTGTATGTTTACTCTATAGGGAAGATAGATTTGTATGGCTACATGAGGTCCAGGTCAAGATAATGGTGCAGTGGAGTTAACCCTGCGGTCCTCCATGCTGCCACCCACACTTTCCTTAACATATTTTTAACTCATAGCCAGGACTAGGTCCCGAACAAATGTAAGGTTTTAAATAACGTATTCAATTGTACATTTGTAAAATACAGCATAATTATTACTTAATATGCACACAAAGAACAATCAAGTGTATCAAGTGCATTGATTTGTGCACACTATCACTGTAATGTGTGCAGGTTTAGTGCTTTCAGTCTGTACTCTTCAGGCTAGTACTTGAATTCCTTACATAGTAAAGAACAAAACAAAATGCCACAAACTAGGTCTGAAAAATAACACACGGGCACCACAAAAAGTATCACGTATTCCCATTGCTCTTTGCAGTGTTCTCTCTTATTTGATTCCTATTTCTAGTAAATGTGTGCAATCATATCCTATTCCAAAGTAGGGTTACTTGGAATTAAGCCCCACTGAGTTCAAGGAGACTTACTCCAAAGTAACTAGTACAGGATTGCATCCCTAGGATCTTTTAAAAATGCTTTAGTGACGGTAAAAGTCTGACTTTACTAATGAATGTGTGCATGTGAGTTGTGTATGGGGAGTTGGGGAGGGGTTGCTGGAGACATGAGTACTTCCGAAATTCGGGCCAACTATAACAGATCTAGGAAGCTAAAGATAGCTTCCTATTCCTGGCCGTCTTGGCTTCCCTAATAGCCTTGTGGATAAGAAAAGATATAGTATACAACAGAACTGAAGCTTAGCTCCCTGATAAGTGGCAATACTCCACTCAGTTGTCCGCAGGAAATGAATTTCATGTGGTTTTCTGAACAATTGAGTTGAGATGTTGTAATGAAATAATTGGGGCTGTCTTTGAAAGATTTTGAGCTTAGAACATCAGGCAGTCAAATCTTAGAAAATATTTACAACACTCACATCGAATCAACACCTTCCTCCCATGAGACTACCATAACAATGCTCAAAACATAATTCTTGTGGATATGTATATTAATGCCTTTATTGTTAATAGTAAATAATTTATAATGTTAGAGATGCTTTGTGATGTTTATTTCATTCAACCTTGCTGGAATTTTTGTGAATTAGAACATTGTAATTCTCATTTCCCAGATGGCAGCATGAAGATGGGGCTTAAAGTAGGCTTACCTGGAACAAATCAGCGCGTTGCACATCCGACCGCATTACACAATTTAATAAATATCATATAAATATTATATAAATACATCTCAGTTTGCATAATTTACAATCATATACATATCAATGGTTATCAACTCAAAGTCTCACAGTGCTGGCGGGTCGTCACCCTGCCTTGGCACTCATGGAAAGTACAGTCCCAAACCTCATAAGAGTCATGTAAGCAACACAATCGTTGTTTCTGCCTTGCAGACTCCAGCAGACTCCGTCCGTCAAGGATCAAAAATACAGCAACAGAACGGGCTTGCGTAACCTCCGTTTTCGCAACTTCATCAGTGTGATGTCCTCTGTGCTAACGTAATTTCCTTTTTGCTGTGCAATGGATTCTATAATTGATATGCAAAATACAAACATCCTAATTCCTGTTATCATGAACTTGTAAAATTAGACAATTTGACATCTCATATTAATATACACCATGTAACTACCAAAAGTACACATTCCTCCAAGTAATATTGGCAAATAAAGGCCTTCTATATGAACTCTTTGAAAGATTTTGAGTTTAGAACATCACACAACTTAGTAATTCCCTTCCTCATCTACATAAAGTTAAGAGTGAGTTCATATAGAGAGCCTTTATTTGCCAATATTACTTGGAGGAATGTGTACTTTTGGTAGTTACATGGTGTATATGATTGTAAGTTATGCAGAGGTATTTATATGGTATTTATATGGAATTTATTAAATTGTGTAATGCGGTTGGATGTGCAATGTGCTGATTTGTTCTAGGTAAACATATATGTTGCACAGTTTGTTTGTATTGTGTTTAAAGTAGGCTTCCCAGCTTCCTGGAGATCTCCTATTACAACTGATCTCCTGGTGACCAAGATCAGCTTCCCTGGAGAAAATGGCTGGGGAGGGGAATGTATGGCATTATACTCCCCTGAGGTCTTTCCCTTTCGCAAACCCTGTTCACCCTGCCTGCACCCCCAGAATCTTCAGGCATTTCCTGATCCAGAGCTGGCAATTCAGCTTAAAGTCATATGAATGTTTTTCTCCCATTCTGATGAATTTCTCATAGTCTGTACTTTTTGATATTGGTAAAAGTGACGAAGATCAGATTGCTTATTGACTACTGGCAAAACATAAGAGAGTTCAGGAAATGCTTTCTAAAAATTCTATCGGTGGGCTTCAGGGAGGATGTTGGTGGATACCAATGATATCCTTGGGCATCATGTTGAGGACCCTAGGACTAGAGTATGTAGCTATGTCCATGAAGTGATACTGACAGCAAGTAAAAATGACTGTGTGGATCCATCCTAAGACATAATCTTGTCACATGAGACTGGTCCAATGTAAATACTAACTAGATGATTTTCCACACTATACAATTTAGGCTGAATACAGATTTGAACAAAGTCTGTGTGAAGTTCATGGATTGATGAGTCTACCGCTTTGTCTTCTGAGACAGGTGGACCTACTATTCAGTAGGAGCTTATTTGTCTAAACCAGAGGCCCCCAACATAGTGCCCGTCGGTGCCATGACATATGGAAACACCTTTCCTGATGCCCACCATATGTTTCTAGAAATGGGGTGACCAGGCAGGGATTTTGCCCATGAAGACTTCTGATTGGCCACTGGAGATTAGATTGGCTGTGCAGATTTCTTAAAATGTTGCTTTAGCAACTGTTGCAATCACAACCTGAGGAATCTTCACTGTGTGACAGAAGATAAGCTGAAGCATCATTGTATGGCTCATTCCATCTTCTATGGCACCATTTTGGCAGCCATTTTGTGGCTTCACTCATCATACTGTGTCAGAATTCCAAAGGTGCTCATTGGCTCAAAAAGGTTGTAGAAATTGCTTTCTACAAAATTGCCCTTCCCTCCTAGTGTATGGTTCAAGCTTGCTATTATTTTACGCACCAGTTGGATTTTTCTGTAAGGAAAAATAGGCTCTATATATCAACAGCAGATACTTGTCTTTTCAGTCCCTACATATTTAGAAATTTCATTGAATTTTCTCTGCCTGCTTTCAATCAAGTGGATGTTGAGATTAAAGTTGAATGTCTGTCTTTGACCCAGGACCAGATGTATGTTAGTCACTGTACTTCAAGGCTGAATTCCTCTCAAAAGCTATTTTCACATGCATCAGTTTTAGGTTTCATCATTATTAATGTAGGTTTTCCCCCCACTTTACAGAGATTAAAGTTCAACTTACCAAGACATCGGGAAACTAGAGACATCCGCCAGCGATGCAACTGCCCACCAGGTAGGAATATTCCAGATCATGAAGATAATGATAGTATTTCTTCCAATAAAGAACATCATATGATAATTTAGTAGTTGGGTGGGTAATGGGGACCAGCAACTCTTAACAAAATCCAAGCGACAGCTTTTGGATTCATTGGAGATTAAAATATGGGGAAAAAAAATCTCTTTTAGGAGTGTTTGTTTCAGTCTTTTAAAAAATTACATATGTAATAGTTTTTGGTATGTGTATCATAAGAACAATGAGCTTTTTACTTTGGCAATATTTTTCTTGTCTTCTCATCTCCTTTCAAACCCTGCATCACTTGATGCCATTGGCCGTTCTGCTGCCCTGGAATGCAAAGAGATCATGGCCATTTAAACCGACTCAATTGCTCTAATGTCAGGGAGCCTGGTTAAACGTGGACAAGGCTGTTAGGTGTAAGGCTGAACACACCCAAACACCATTAACTTAAATAAAAGAACTTTGTTGATTTGCGTCACCCTAAATACAGGGTGCTGGAACTGAGGATTCGTGTCCTCAGTTCCAGTATTTATTTTATTTCTGAACGCAACAACAACCAATCAGCTTTCTCCCCCCGCCCAGTCTCTGGTCTCTCATTGGCCATGAAGCTCTGGTGGGATGTAGCTTCTCAGTGTGTTTTCCCGCTCTTGTTGGAAAAAGGCGGGAGCCAGTGCATGCTGGGAATTGTAGTCCTGACATTAGGTCTTAATTGTGTATAAGGAGATTTTTAAATCAGAGGTTAAATTAAAAGGTCAATGAGTAATTTTTGTTCAATTATGTATTCATTTCATTAGCTTCAGAAGAGCTTTTCTACAAAGTTAATAAGGCTATACTGAATGGAATAGTTCAGGAAGGTGTTTTATAAAGAAAAGAGTCTATGGAATACCACTGTATATAGGACATCAGTTTGCTGCATGTTTTTTAAAAAGTAATTTTTGTTTGTTATTAAGACTAAGGACATACAAATATAGACCAAAAAACAAACAATAAAAATATACAAAAATATACATAAAACAAAGAAAGCTTAAAAAGGGATCTCGATTTTGTCAGCATTAAATATAAACACGTTTAAAAATTCACTATTTCTTCTATTATTACAGTTATAACTTAGTTATTCTTATTAATAAGGTCTGAACCTTTCTCTATGGTATCTATTTACATGTTCTATAGTTCTACTGCTCCTCAGAACATCAGTTCATTCTTTTCCGTTTAATGCAGAAAGTCTATCACGGGTTTTCAACTGTCAATGAATTTAGATAAGTTCAGTTCTCCAAAGAAGTAAATTTGGCCATCTCCATCAATTTCAATAGCTACACCAACTATTCTTCTATTAGAAGTGTAGATGCAGTTTTCCATTTTTGCACTCCCCCCCCCAAAAAAAAAACAACAACCCCTGTTTGTCCATAAGATCCCAAAGAAAGGTTTCTGGTTTCATTTGTATATTAGACTTTAAAATCGTCTGGATTGTTAAATGTATTTGTATCCATTTTTTTTTGGTTTTATACAAGTCCTCCATGAATGATAAAAAAAAGTCTCTTCATGATGTTCACATTTCCAACACAAATTCGAAGCATTTTTATCTTTGCCTAATTATCTGGTGACAGGTGTAAATTTAAGTCCTTTTAACCACATATGCTCCCATTGTCCCATTTGTATGGCCCATCTTGGCATGCAAGCTTTCACTCTTTCTTCTTCTGTTTCAAATCTCAACAAAAGCTTATACCTTTTGGCAATAATATGAACATAGTTCCACTTCAATTTCTGTCTTTGAACATTCAAAACTGTAAGATCTTTTATCTGTATTAAATCTTTCTAGTAACTATGCATAAAAAACCCAATGAGAGGTATTTCCTGCTGCTATTAATTGTTCACTAGATTTCATTTTACATTCCGCCTTGCGAAAAATCTAAAATGTCACAATATATTCACCTATTTTAAAACATAATTTCTCATATAAATAATACTTCTTGTGGTGAGAGCCACCTTAAAAGGAATTGAATTTTTTAAATGTCAAAACTGAAAGAATTTGGTGCATTAGTGGGATTTAAAATTAATAACAGAAAACAAATGTTTTAACAAAATATATTAAATTGCAAGATCAAATAATTGATAAGTAAACCAGGTTTTATGGTTGGAAAAAAGTGAAATATCTGGATATTATGTTGACAAATATGAATTGTATGTAGTTTCAAAATAATTATGTTGTAACATGGAATGAAGTTAAAGAAGATCTGTCAAGGTGGAATAAACTACCAGTTATCGTTGCTGGGAAGAAGTTCTGTGATTAAAATGAAATTATTACCAAGAATGTTATATTTGTTTCAAGCAATATTGGTATGGGTAAATGATATTCCATTTAAACAATGGCAGAAGAATGTATCAAACTTTGTTTGGCAGGGGAAAAAATCTTGGATTAAATATAAAATATTGCAAGATGCAAAGGAGCTCTAGGTTTACCTGAACCGAAACTTTACTTTGCCGTTTGTTGTCTGGTTTGGTTGAAAGAGTGGGTTATGTTGAGAAATAGATGATTGCTCGATTTAGAAGGACATGATTTGAGATATGGATGGCCTGCCTATTTATGGTATTATAAGGTTAAAGTTAATAAAGAATGTAATAATCAGTGTATAAGGTGTGACATTCTGAGAATGTGGGATAAGTTTCTTGCATGTAATAACTTTTTGTTATTTCACTGTTTTCTACTGATGTGATACCACTTTATAGCCCCATTCCAAATAATTCCTGTTATGCTGGGCAGCCCAATCCAGATGGTGGGGAAATCCCCCGCTGGAAGTGGTGTGGGCCTACCCCGGCAAAAATGCCTTCCCCGGGGCACTTACTCTGGTGAAATTAAATCCGTTGGTGCCTGGATGCTGTGGTGCCCTGAGACCTCTGCCCATAGCACCCAGCTTTGCGTCAGCACTCCCGCATCACCCGCAGCTGCATCAGCAGGGTGGGGCTGTGGTGGGGGCATTCCTGGGAGTGAGGTTGATGTTGGTCAGCTTCCACTCTGGGTTTGGCACCAGTTGTACTGCAGCCCTGGCTCTGCACTTACGCCACCCTTTTGGATAGGGCAAGTGCATAGGGGCTCCATAGGGGGAGTTCTAGCAGCTGGGAGGGTTTTTGAGTTTCCTCCCTCCCTATGTCACCAGGGAAGCTGGTGGGAGGCAGCGCAGCACCGCCTCTGACATGCCGACTCCGCCAACACTGTTTGCCTGAATTGGGCTGATGGTCTTTCAGTTTTCAGGAATCCTAGTCCTAGTGCATTGCTTGCAGATGTCTCTTCATATTGATTGTAGCTCACTATATTGTGCTTATTAGATGCCTCTGATACAGATTATCATCAGTTTACAATGTGTAATCAGTTTTTAGTCTCAGAGCAAAAGGTGGACTATAAATACAGTATATAAATACAATTTTGATATGGTGTAAGCTGCTGGGGGGGAGGGGGGATGCTGTACCAAAAATTGGTATGTAATGTTTTCAATAAAATAAATAAGCATTGCTATAAGTTTTCAAACAAAATGTTTGTAGATCAGTGAGGGAAATGGTTGAGGACTTCTTGTATATTTAATGAAAATAAGAGGACCCTTGCTCCTGATGAATGGTTTATTTGAATGGTTAGGTCTAGAGTTGTTTGTCCAGTGCTGGTAACTGGTAGGAGACTAGCGGGGTGGAGACCTGGCAAAAGGTTTTCATGCAGTGCTGTAAAATCACTTCTGTCTGTGTAACAGGAAGAGATGTCACTCAGTTAGGCAGACACTCTAAGGTTACCTTGAATCTCTGTGGTGAAACCAAAGCTACCAGAGAAATTCCTATAGTGCCATGGTGATGTTGCGTCTGAGTTCTTAGATTTCCTATTCTTCCTATCAGTAGGGGGCTGGGAAGCAACAGTTGGGGTTTTCCATTTGGCACCAGGCATCTGGCAGTCCTAGCTGGATCCAGTCAGCTTTTCCACTGGCAACCACTGAAAAGGCTATGGTGGCTATCATGGGATATTCTTAGAGAAAAGCCATATGAGATGGGGGGATGTAGTAAGCAGGGGCATTGATACTGAGTGAAAATTTGAAGGGATCCAACTGAATGTATCTATTACAATAATTTGGAATTATCAACTTGGGGAAAGGAGACAACATTAGAGTAAAGTAATTTATGTCTTTGCTTGTAGTGGTAGTTTTAAAAGGATTGAGGCTCATAAAACATCAGTTAACAGACAGTGAATTATATCTTTTGTTTATTTTGACTTCTGATAGTGATGGTGATATCTAAGTGGAGAAGACGGGCTACTGGTTCTGTCCTGTCAGTAGGGTCGCCAGTTGGTATTAACATGTTTTTGTTACATTCTTATATACTATTTTGAATATTATAAATTATAGACAAGCGCTTAGAAAATTTAAAGATGCACAGAATGAAAATGTGGAAACTGTCAATAATCATAGGGGACTGTTAACAATCTTGCATGTGTCTAGTGAACATGAAAGATTATGGAATTACAAGAGATTATTTTGGCAATGATTCTGATCCACAGAGTAATCATAAACTTTTGCCTAAAGCAAAATTGAAAGCAAATTTAATGGCCGTTCCTCAGGTCGAAGGCCAGCAATGCACAAGTCTTCCTGACATATTCAGGAAAGGCATTTCAAAATACAGGCACCACTGCAGAAAAGATAGCATGATTCAGAACAATGATGACCTTACCTGTCTGTTTGCTGGCACCTTGAGCAGGCTTTGATCTGATGAATGGCCATGGGATCTGGTGTATATTGGGAGTGGTAATACTGCAGATATGAGGGTTCTCCATGATGACTTTATAGTTAATGACCAGCACCTTGAATTGGGCCTGAAAATAAAAAAGGCAGTCAATACAGCATTTTTAAGATTACTATAATACACACATTCTCACCAACTCTTGCTAAAGAACAAGGTGCAGCATTCTGTACCATCTAAAATTTCTGAGTTGCCTTCAAGGGCACATGGGCTCTTCCTTTCAAATGGCACCCCTGTTATAATTGTGCAGGCATCTTCTTCTGGCCTGTGCGGTTTTATTTATACCATGCTGTCATCTTGACAACTTTCCTGAAATGTTGCAAAATCCCATCAGCACCTGAGGGAGCACACATGTGATGTGCAGATAGTAAAGCTGCAAAAACATACAGGTTAAGACACTCAGTTGCATCATTGCTATGAAGGATGTGCATGAGACAAACTCTTCAAAACATAAACAGCATGAGCAAGAACAGACAAAAAAGAGGTGATACGCTGTCTGCCAGTGCACCACTGGGGCAGTGAAAGCACAACTCTCATAATGCCTCAAAGACTACAAGCAAACCAAAACGTCTCGTAAAATTCCATCCCTTCATGTCTTGTAGACTTCTTTTGCACTGGCCACTATCAAAAAGGGGATTTGGCTTGCTGCTGAAATACTCCTGGGAAGTCTGTTGTCTGAGAGGCAGCTATTCTCAACGAAGAAGAGGGCTGTGTTTTTGTTGGATAGTTGAACCGTAGACTTCCAACTAATATCCAGCCAAACTTGGGGCGGGGGCGAAGAGTTCCCCTGTTTTGTTAAATGTGTCAGTCTCTGTAGAAAGGGCCCCATGTTTTATTTTGAAAAATGAAGTTTATTTGAGTTTTCCTTTATTCCAGTTTCCTATCAACAGAACATCTTCGGAGAGTGATGATAGACAGATGTGGAGGACTGTAAATCTAGATTTGTTGGGAAGAGATGACCAAAGAGAGGCAAAAATGTTGATTCTATTTCATTGTGACAAGCTCTCTCTATTTTTTTTAAATTTTGCATTAGCTTAACAAGTAGGGTTGCTAACTCCACTTTAGGAAATTCCTGGATTTTTGAAAGCTGTATCTGGGGAGGTCAGAGGGGGATGTGATGTGTAGAGTCTGCCTTCTGAAACTGCAGTTTCTTCCAGGAGATGTGATCCCTGTAGTCTGAACCATTGTAACCCTGGAAGAATCCCAGGACCTGTCTTCAGGCTAGTAATCCTACTGGCAAATGTTTTGCCAGTGGCGGGGGGCAGGATTGCACTAAGCATTGCTGGGCATGCAAAATGATTTCTTTGCAAGCATTGATTTGTCTTTGGGTGGGGACACATGAAAGTTTACTGTAGCACTATTTCACAGCTTGTAGCCATTGCTAAAGACTTGTGCACATAACTCTTTGGAAGCAGTATCTGTGGCGGCAAGCCAAACATTGAAGGCATTGGTATGAAGAGCAGTATTTCAGGAGGCTATCTCCTATGGCTTCAGAAGTTGTGTCAGTTACCGATGCTTAACTCATCCTTCTAAGGATCCCAAGGTGTGGTTCTCTCTTTCTCCAACCCAGCAAGAAAGTTTAGGCTGAGAGGATACCCAGTGAGCTTCATGGCTGATTGGAGACTAAGCCTGGGTTTTCTCAGACCTCGTCTGAGGGCTTAACAGCATGCTGCACTTTTCCTGGTTGATAGATGAAGTCTGAGAGTTTCATGCTCAGAACTTGATTGCTAGATGAGTGACCCCTTATTCAGATTGGGGCAACAGCAAGCT
Source organism: Sphaerodactylus townsendi (assembly GCF_021028975.2). Classification (NCBI taxonomy): domain Eukaryota; kingdom Metazoa; phylum Chordata; class Lepidosauria; order Squamata; family Sphaerodactylidae; genus Sphaerodactylus; species Sphaerodactylus townsendi. The sequence goes on from NC_059432.1 coordinate 25,402,399, forward strand.
GTTTTCCTGACCTGAAATGGCGCCAAGTAGCCACTAATGGTCCCCCTGGGGAAATGTAATGTATATTGAGGGCTTCAAAATAATTTTCTCCAGAGGCATAAGTAGTGATCTTTTCAAGTAAGGAAAAATGGTGCAGAGGAAAGAGTTAAGCTTAGACTTACCCTTTTCCTACCCATAGCCATTAAAGCCCCAACCTTCAGCCCCAGTCCCTCACCTTCAAAAAACGGAGCAAGAGAAAACATTACTAGAACATGGCCTTCATAGTGATTGTCAAGAAATGTTCCCATGTCTCTGTGGTCTTTATCATCAAGGTTAGAAGAAGATTCTACAGTGATACTACGCCCTCCTCAAATTGCATCCTCCCCTGACACACTCTTCAAATTTTCCCAGCATTTGCTGTGACAATTTTGGCAATATAGGATAAGCCCCTTCTCCCCACATTCCCTAATACCTGTAAATCAAGTTAGCAAAGCACGAACAAACCTTTAATATCTGGAGTATTATGATAGATTCTATATTATGCATCTAAAAGCATAATATAGAAAATATTTATATATTTATTTTTCTCCAAAGGTTCAGATACTGCTGATATTCTCTGAATGTTTAGAACATCTTAGTCAGTTATATACTTTCTTCTTACATTAATTTATATTGCATTTAATCATAGCCTTTCCAAAAACAGTTCAAAATCTTCATGAATATATATATGGAATATATATATATGGAAATAAATACATAATTAAAACACACAAAAATAGGTATTAAAATTAATCTAACTCTCAATTAATAAGAGCAATAAAAGCCATCAACAGTGGGCCTTTCCCCACTTACCTTTGGCCCTGCGCTACTTGCGGAGTGTAGCGCGGGGTTCCTCATTGCTCCCCACGACAGGGGCGGCGACAGCGCAGCCGCCCCGATGCTGCCGCTGTCGCACCCCCTCAGCGCGCAGCATCCCAGGTGCTCTTCTTAACGGCGCCTTTTGATGGCCCCGCGCAGAGTGCGGGGTCGTGGGGACGGCCGAGCGCGCACCTGGGATGCTGCGGGCTGAGAGCAGCATGTGGCATAGAGGGGAACGACGTGGGGAACGAGTGGGGAAAGGCCCAGCATTAAAATTAGAAACAGTATTTAAAAGCCTCACTTGCACTAAATGGAAATCTTTTTTTAAAAAAAGCAAAAAAAATCCACCAACCATTTGAACAATCCCTCATTTATTTACTAGCAGTTTTTTTTTAAAAAAAAACTGTAGCTGAGTTTCTGTTAGGAAGCTATATATGCTAATGTGGGTGCCGCTATCTTGCCTTGTAGATTTTTAGAACAATATTTCTAAACATCCATGGCTGGAGCAGAAGGCCTACTCAGACATAAGTCACCTTTTATTCAATGGGATTCACTCCTAGGAAAACTGTTCTTAGGATTCCAGACTACTTGTGGATGTTCTGCAGTATAGACTGGGCTTAATCCCTGTGAAGAACAGCTCTTCCTTCATCTAACTTGGGAGGATGCCCACTCTTACAGGTCATGGAACTGAGCAGTTCTCCCATAAATTGCTGACTGGCACTTAACTTGTTGGCTTTGTTAAACAGTGTTTGCCAACAATGGCAAGTTTTTTGCTGGGCTTAAGAGGCAGCTGATTGAATGAAACCCCATCCTGAGTGAATGATCCTTTAGCTGGTTAGTGAGCAGTGTGTGTACACACACATATAAAACTTCTCTTTTTGTTTGTCGGCACCTGTTTTATCCTTGCCAAATATTTCAAGGACGCAGATGCCATCTGCAGAATTCCTGCTGTTACCCCTTTCAATTAGTTTCCTGAATTTAGTGGATGGAATGCAGCCATGTTCCAAAATTGGGGATGTTCTGGCAGGTGGGGCCTTGGTTAACTTCAAGCAATTCTAATATGCTCTTTCGGTGGGTTCTCAAATCAGGAGACCTTGGAAGCCATTTCACCCTTGACATTTTTCCCCTAATGCCTGAGATGCTTAAGAGCTAGGCGGGCTCTTCAGTCTTAGACAGCACGGCCTTCCCTGGCAGCTTAGAGGTTTTCTCGAGCTGTTAGTGAACCAACATTGTTTTGGGAGACTTCCTTATGAAGCCAGCCTTCATAGTGCCGATAAACAAATACACATTGTGTTTGTTACTGAAAATAAATATCATACGTGACAGAGCCTTTCATGTCCCACAGATTCCACCCTCCCAATTTCAAGCTGCCCCTTATATAAAGAGGGGCAAAATGAACGCAAGTTTATCTGCAGACTTTCTGCAACTGCCTAGAGTCAACCAGGGAATGACCCCTTCTCCCAAGGATAGTTCCAAAAAAACACTAGTAAAAGGCCAAAGAAAGCAGTGAGAAAGATACACAACTGTGTGTGAGAGAATTACTTCAGCCATCAGTGAGCAGTAATACAGGCAAGAGGAAAAAACATAGCGTCTTAATGCTATTTATAGACAAGATAAGGAAATATATGTTTCCTTAATCAGGCTAGCTGACACTTCTGCTCTGTCAGGTTCCGGGATAGGTGTGGCCACCCACTGGGAGCAGAACTTTTGTGCAGGGTCAGAAAATGTTTAAAGGTCAGAAGAAAACTGTACAGGAAGTCTCTGTGCTGGAGCCAGGGTGTTAGTGGCAGGAGGCCTGGCTGTTTCTGCCTCATATCCTTGGTTCTGGTGAATGTTATTGTGAACTGTGTCAGGCTCCTGATGTCCTTCCAGCATTATAGGAACAGGGGTTGCTGCCCGTTGTGTGAAGCGCTGACCTGACTACCACAACAATGAATTCTTTATTCCAGTTTTAGACTGCTGGAAACCAAGGGATGAATGCATTTAGTATCTTGTGAAAGGTAGAAGAGCTCTCTGGCTCCTGAAAGACTCAAAGCTTGTGACATAAGCTTTCATGGATGAGAGCCCACTTCATTAGGTGAAGATGAGGTGAACTGTATTAGGATTCCGGAGGATGTGCCAAATTGTCTAAAGTTCATGCATATATAGTATAATTGTATAAACAATTTTGCTAAGGTAAACCATTGGAATAATATATTAGGGAAAAGTGAACATAAATTCTTCAGTGATACCCCTTGAACAAAATCTTTGTTTATGTGAGAAGAGTTCTGACAAGGTTTGGTTGGACCCTATGATTCCCTCGAACGAAATTGGACCTAAAAGAGAGAGCCCCAACATGGGATGGATTGATTCTATAAAGAAAGCCATGGCCCTCAAGTCTGTAAGACCTGAGCAAGGCTGTTAGGGTGTTTCGGAGAACATTCATTCATAGGGTCACCAGAGGTCAGAGGTGACTGGATGACCCTGAACACCCACACATATACTCTTCCACTAAATCTTCTCATAGCAGAGAAAGGCTTTCATTGGTGTATTTGTTTGTTGAACAGACTGTTTGTCTGTTAGAGGAAGAGTTGGTAGAAAGGAATCATAGGATCTAACCCATTATCTATTGAAACATTTAAGCCTCTTTATTCACTTTTTGTTGAAGTAAGCTTAGACCTTGTCTACAGATGCAGTAGAATGGGATGTATAACTTCGCGCTGTGTGCGGTCTAATTCTTCCTCATATGAAAACTGAGATCCAGTGTGGTGCAGTGGTTAGAGTGTTGGACTGGAAACTGGGAGACCCTTGTTCATATCCCCACTCTGCCATGGGTGACCTTGAGCCAGTAAAAAAATCTAATCCTAACCTACCCCACAGGGATGTTGTAAGGGTAAAATGGAGGAGGGAGAGAGTGAAGAGAAAGGCATGGTATAAATCAGTGTTTTCCAACCTTTTCGACATCAGGGTACCCTTGACCTCACTCTTCATATCTCACGGTACCCCTGCCATCCCCCCACCTTCCCCTCCCAGCGCCCCTGCTTGCCACCCCCCGCCTTCCCCTCCCAGGGTGAAGGGAAACACGGGGGGGGGTTGCGGGAATTGGCTGCTGATCTTGCGGCAGGCCCTGCCTCCTGGGTCAGCTCCATGTCCTTGCTGGCACCAGCGAGAGACACCACAAAAGTGAGGGGGGCCGGTAGTGTTGCCGCGGTACCTCTGGGACATGCTCACGGCACCCCAGGGTACCACGGAAACCCTGGCTGGTATAAATGAAGTAAAATACACTTAGAACATAAAATAAATTGTTTCCATGCCTTTCACATGCTGTGCTACTTTTCCATCTGTAGGGAGTCTATTAATGCATGTAAACTAATATGTAAGCCTTCCACTGCAATGTGCAGTGGTTAGTGTTGCTGGATCTGGCTTGTGAAATGTCTTAAGATTTGGGGATGGAGCCAGAGGAAAGTGGGATTTGGTGAGGAAAGGAACTTCGGTGGGATGTAATGCCATGGAATCCACTTTCCAAAGCAGCCATTTTCTCCAGGTGAACTGATCTCTGTCACCTGGAGATCAGTTGTAATCCTGAGAGATCTCCAGGCTCTACCTAGATCTTGGTCACCCTTTCATGCCCCTATCTGGTCAGGGCTTTAGGTAGCTTTTATTTAGTTGAAAGCTGATACCAGATGTTTTCAAACTGCCTGCTGTGTGACAGGATGGTGTCATAACACTGTGGAGCCAGCCAGAATTGGCTGCGTGACAGCATCACCCTGGCAAATGATGTACATGTAAAGACGTTGCAAGATGAGGCACTGCTGACAAATCTAAGGCGGAGGGGTGGGAGCTTTTTGACAGCTGGATTTCCCCCCCTCTGAAATACACGGAATAATTTTGGCTCTGACCACATTTTCTATCCAGTTCCTCTTAATCGAAAAACGGTTTTTAAAGATATGACAAGCTTTTATCACACCTTTTTGGTAAAGATCTCAAAACATGGATTATCTAATTCAGCCTCTTCATCATAGCAATTTTTGTAACATATATTGAGTGGGAAGTGGATAGCACACAGACCAATCAGTACACTTCAGAAGGGAACAGGGAATTCAGCCCTGGTCCACAAGTCTGTCTGCTGAACTATATCTACTCTACTGCTGGTTCTCAAACTTTTAAAATTTTAAACTTGCTGCATTTTGGGGATTCAGTTGCACAGTAACTCCACAGTACACCCCCCCCCCCACAGCATACTAAATAGGAATATCATCCTAGTTCAGGGGTGTCGAACTCAGGAACCCCAGATGTTCATGGACTATAATTCCCATCAGTCAATTGGCCATGCTGGCAGGGATTGATGGGAATCATAGTCCATGAATATCTGGGGCACCAGAGTTGGATACCCCTGTCCTAGTTAATACTGAAGAAGTTGATATTCTATTATTCATACTCAATGTATGTGTGTGTAGGATTACTAAGCAGGTTTTGGGATGGTGGAGCAGGGCAAGGTGGGGGTGTCACTCAATATGATGAAGGCACTTCCATGTGCTCACTCAGAAATGGCATCACTTTGTTGCATGATGCTGTCTCCTGCCTTTTTGCTGATAGTGCAATGTCAAGTAGTAATGGTGGACAGAGTCATGGTGGCAGGAGATTGTCCAACATAGCAAGGCACCTGACCACCCTCTTATGAAACTATAATTCTTGGCCATTTAGTACACTGTGCAGAGGTGAACCCAAATTTGCCCCCCCAAACCTCTTCTAATAGTTCCCTCCATTCAGAGGTGGGATCCAGCAGGTTCTCACAGGTTCCCGAGAGTAGGTTACTAATTATTTGTGTGTGCCGAGTTACTAATTGGTGATTTTGCCACATGATTTTTGCCTTAGTTATGCCCCTCCTCTCAGCAGTAGCACGCAGAACTTAAAGCAGTCTAGCAGGAGGTGCACCGGCATGCGTGGCAGCCTGCGCCTGCGTGCATTCGTTTCCCGCCCAAGGACCGACGCAGTGGCTGCGTCCTTGCCTCAGCCCCGCCCAGGAATGCCCCGCCCCAGGAATGCCCGGCCATGCCCCCGTCGTGCCTGCCCAGCCCCATTGGCACTACGCCACAGTTTGAATCCCACCACCATGGGAACCTGTTACTAAAATTTTTGGATCCCACCACTGCCTCCATTTCTCTTCATCCTCCTTTTTGGCATTGAGACCAATCAACAAGAGGGTCTCAGGCGGATTCTGCATGTGCCAAAAACAATGGTGTGAAAATGGTGTAAGTCCTTTTACACTGTTGTAAACCATTTTACACCATTTTCACACCACTGTTTTTGGCCCATGCAGAAATCCGCCTCAGTCCACTTTTGAGTCGCGACCCACAGTGTGAGAACCACTGTATTGTACCTCAGTGTCAAAAACAAAATATCCCCCCAAACTGGGCAAAAGCAACATCATTCTGTCTGCCAGGCAATTGGATTTTACGATGGAATGTTTTAGCATCCCTAATTTTCATTATTGCTATTCATTGGTTTCCATTCTTCTGGCGGTTTGCTTCAGTTCGTGGCAATGTGCTTTTTTACTCGTCGTTTTTCTCTGTCTCCTCCTAGCTGCTTTCAGTCTCAGGCAGAGTTTGAGTCAAACTTTTGAACCCGCAAGAGGGTCGGAAACAAAAGTGAAATGAGTTTTCCACCTTTCCAAGTAGCACGTTGTTATTTCTGTCAACTCTGGTACTGTAAAACTTGTATTGAAGTCAGGATCAAGACTTTTGGGTGCTAGACCCAGTATATCCAGGTAACTAAAGGGAAGTCCTGACCTCTGGAACTCACGTAATCTTAGTATCTGGAAAAAAAACCGATCGGTTGATATAAAAAGCAGATGTGGGAAGGAAAGGGATAAAATGTAAGACTGAAGCCATAGATTCTGCAGCAGCTAAAAAAAATTAAAAACAAGCAAGTGCTTACATCATACAGTTGGTTGGGTGGAGAGTGCTTCCAACTCTTTGCTTGTGGCCTGCAGGTAATGTTGACTTGTAGAAAGGTTGCGTCTTCTCACATTGACACAAAGAACATGGTGTAATCACCAGCCAAAGTGCAGCAGGCTGACCCCACCCTGCTGCCTGCTATGGGAGCCAGTGCTGGCATAGCTGAATGAAATGATTCCACCATCCGTCCGGCAAAAATAAAATTTCTGCTGGGAAATATCGTCAGGCCTGTTTTAGAGATGCTCTGGGAAATTTCTTGCACAACTTCCTTATTTTTCTCCGAATGTTTTTATTGCTGTGGGGTACATGGAAGGCAAATAATATGGCTTTAGGTTTAGCTTTGTGAAGATGTTCCCATCTCTGAACAGGTCATTTCTAGACGTTAGCATGGTTAGGCTCACTACGAAGTAGAGATACTTCGTCCAACCCCAGTTTTCCCTAAAGGAATAAGTGCCTCCTGTAGTTGAGAAGGAAAAAAAAAAGTAAGACTGAGTAGTCTGATGCTTTCCCTTGTGCCCCTCTAACCAGAAAATGGGTCTGGTCCCAGAACCCCATGCAACAATACAGTAGCCTTGAGGGTGACCACAAATTTCTGGTAGGAGAGACGATACAGGGAATGGAACAGCAACTCTCACAAGCTTCTTTTTAGCACACAGGCTGCTTGGAGTTCAAAAGAATCACACTGCTCCTCCATCACTTCTCCCATCAGGAAATGGACAGCAATCCCTGCAAAGCCCCCTGCGACATCAGAAGAACCTCTGGGAATATTGGCCATTTATTGGTCCCTTCTCGTTTACCTAACAGAAGGAGAAAAGGAACAGTATGTTTACAAATGTTTCTGAATAAGGAGGGAGCGGATGAACGGAAAGAGAGTGGGTGCGACAGTAATTAGGGTTGCCACTTATCCTGTTCCAGCAGTGGGTTCTCCCGGTAATGCTCCTTGTTCCCTCCCTTGCTCAGTGGAAAATAGGTGACTGGGGAAAATTGGTGGGCACAATGGTGACAGTGAATGCCTGGACACTGCTACCTTTTCAGAAACACTTTTCAGAAAGTGATTTTATAACTTTCTAGGAATTTCAAAAATCTCTATGGTTTTCACCACAGAAATTTGAAAATTCCTAGAGTGTTGTCCCATCACCTCCTATTCCAAAACAGGAAGTGATATCCCAGAAGTCTCTGTTTGCATGCTTCTGGGGAGTGCTAGCTGAGTCTGGCAACCCTATGGGAAATTACCAGTGGGCATTTTGTTTAACGTTCACTAAAATCTGAAGCCTGAAAATACATATATAGTATGCCACTTAAGAAGGGTGCCCTTGAGGTGAACTATATTCTCTGCCTACTTATCCTATGTATTTCAAAAGCTAGAATACTTTGCTTCCAATTCTATATATTTTAAAAATAAGCGTGCATTCCGTAGTTGGGTTTCTGTACCTGGATAGATAATATAGCTTTAAAAGACATTCTTCACCTACATTTGGTCCACTTGTATATAGAACAAATTTGTGAGTCTACGGGTCACTATCCACTCACCATAAGCCGCGGGGTCACCTCTTTAAAAGCCACGGGGGTCCTGGACGCTCCCCACATCTCCGGCGCTCACTGCGCGGCTGCCAGGGATTTACCTCTCTCCCGCCTCCTGGCTGCGCGGCAAATTAGCTCCGCCTAAAAGAGCAACTTTTAAAACCGGTAAAGCGCGGGTTGTGGGGAACCTCGCCAGTGCCGCTGATTCGCCAGACGTTAAGCTCACGCCAATCAGGGAACAGAGGGAGCCATCTGTTAAGTGGGGGTGTCCCCGCCTGTGCGCGCTGGATTGATTTGTTCAAAGCCTCGCCGGTGCAAATGGAAAATGTCGGCCACGTAATGAGGAAGTACAAGAGTACGGCGCGGCGAGCTGGCTTGCTTTCAATTTCCAAACACGTTGATGATTTGTCCGCTGATCAGCGATGACGCTCGCGACTCACGCCAAAGCAACCTATCATAAAACAACTTCCTGCGCCACCACCTGAGACCTTACCAGCTGGCCGCCACTTTCTCGTGAACTCATGACGCATCAATGCCCGCATTACAGCCAATCGAGCCCATTCCCCTCATTGCAACGAACTCGCTTCTTTGCTGCCCGCTGCTATTTCAAGAACAATTGCAAACGCAGGGGAAACAAATGTCTCCGCGGTCAGAAGCCACGGAGGCTTTCATTGCGTGGTCGCAGGCTGCAGTTTAGTGAGGGGTGGGTAGTGGCCCCATGACAAATCCAGTTTTTTGGATGGGCTAGCACTCAATAGTACAATTTTAACTGTTGTTTACTACATTTATACAGTGTTTTTCTCACCCCAGTGGGGAACTGAAGTGGGTTTACATCATCCCTCTCTTTCATATTTTCTCCTTACTACAGTCCTGTGAGTCCCATGCTGACTATACTCTGGAGCTACTAAAAAACAATAAAAAGATGGGATGTGGGAACATAGTTGCCCTTGGATCTGTGTCTTGGATTTTTTTGTTGGGAGAATTCATCAAAACAGACATATACACCTTCTCTGGACCAGCTTTGGTTCTCCTAAACTACAAGTAATCAACTGTATTAAAATGCAATAACAATTAACAAAACCTAATCCTATCAGGTGGTGTCAAAATGGGAGAATCTCCTCTTTATTTTTATGGGTGAACAACAGGGAACATAGCAATGTAACACAGGGACTCCATAAATCCTAGGTGGGATGCAGCAGGTGGGGTGGGGGGGGGAGCCAATTAATGTACTACTGCTAAAAACCAGTGTCCTCTATCATAGGCCAGGTGGGAACAGTTCTGGTCTTACAGGCCTCCTGCAAACTGAATCGAATCCCACAGACTTCTGGCGTCTCTCACTTCCAACAGAGAGTTCCACCAGGGCTGAGAAAGCCCTAGCTCTGGTTGAGGACAAGCAATATGTGTTTTATGTCAGGTATTGCTAGCATTTTGGTTCCAGTTGAGCAGAGTGCTCTTTGGGGAGTATATAAAGAGTCTTGCAGGATATGGATGGTCCTAGTCAATTTAGGAGCTTTAAAGGTAAGGCACCAAAGTCTTGAACCTCCTATCCCAGTATTCAGGGGTCTGGAGCCAGTGCAGCTGGTGGAGCACTGGTTGTATAAGTGCTGCCATTAAAAGCTGTTCCTGCCAGGGACCCTTGCTGCTGCTGCATTCTGGACTAGTTGTAATTTCTGGAGCAGTCTCAAGGGTAGCACTTTGTATAGGAGTCAGTTACAGTAGTCTGTCCTGGAGGTGTCCACTGCATGGATCACTGTGTGGCTAGATCCCAGGGCAGGGACAGGTAGGGACATAAACTGCTGGCCAGGCAGAGATGGTGTAAACACCTTCCTGACCCCTTATCTGTGACTTGGGCCTCCAAAGAAAGGGAGGCATCTTGGACTCATCCTCGCTAGACTCCCTGACACAGAGGCATGGATGAGAGCTGAACTCCATCAAGAGTTGGAAATTGAGGCATTTGATCTTGGCCTCCTTAACCCAGTTTCCCCAGGACCTCCATCATTTTGTTCCAAGCCAATTCTTCTTGTGCTCCTGATGATCTAGGTTTGGAGGCTTGAATTTAAGAACTGGAACTTGGAAAGAAACCCAACTAGAAGTTGCCAGGTTCTAGAGCCTGGCAGCGGCTCTAGAAGGCTCACCATTTTAAATGCCAAATAAAAGGTTGGCATGTTATTGTTAAAGAAACCCAACTATTTTCTAGCTTTGACTTGGGTTTTTTGAAAGTCAACTTAGTTTGTCAAGGATTCAGTTCAGGGGGGTTCAGCTCTGAACACAGCAGCATGCTAGGGCAAATGGGTCATCTGGCTGGCTGGTGGAGATGGAATGTGGAGACTAGCTTTGGGCATGTTCTTGATTATCCTAATCTTGAATTTGGCAAGTAATTGAAGTATAATGCTGAGAACACACATACCCAAGCCACAAAGTTAGGAAATCTCTTTAAGTGTTTTAATTAGCGTTCTAATAAGTACTGTTTGAGAAGCCACTATTTCTGCATCTGTGAAAATTGTTGCTTATTGGGAAAGAGGTATCACTGTACTCATCTGCCTTTGTTATTTATTTTTTTTAAAAATGATCTTTTGTGTCCTGTTATGGGGCCTTAGTTGGCTTCTGGCACAAGACCCCAGCATGGCAGACACTGGGGCTCCTAATCTGCCTGCAAGATTAAAGGCCTTGTGACTTGTGTGCTCCATCCGGGGATGTAGAACGATGCTTCAGATTCTTGTAGGTGGGGGGACTCCAAACTGGAATGGTCTGACTATTTCAGGCCAGAGACTGTGTTGAGAGGAAGTGTGATTTGTCAGTTTGTCTGGCGCGGACCCACTCAACGAGCTAGGCAGGGTTTGTAACAAGACACTCTGTCCCCCCCCCGGAAGTCATGGGCCACAGCCATGCCTGCTTGTCAGGCACAAAAGCTCTCTGGCCAGATCCCAGGTGGACAAGGGAGGGGAAAAGGTGCTGTATTTAACAAAGGACCATCCCAGATGTTTTTTTGTGAGACTGCACTCTATAACCCACGCAGTCATAAAACCTGCTGTAGTTCGCAGTCATACCTGAGATTTAATAACATTCACCCCATTCCTCTCTCTTTGATCCAAGAGAAGCTAAAGACAGTATACTTTGCACCCCCCAGCCTGTGTTGCAGTTCTGCTAAGCCGTACACTTTTCTGTGTGTTTGGTTTTCTAGGCAGCTGGGAGGTTTAGGATTGCCAGTTGCCCACTATTTTAGTATTTACTGATCCTAACTGCTTTCTCTTATTAGGGCTTGAAAAGGCAGTGGTCATCAGGTCCTCCCAGCGAAGATTTTTTTTGCTGTTGGTTCTACTCCAAGGTCCACAAAGCTCCTTTCATGCTTTGCCAGGCTCTGCCCACGAGCTGCTATCGTACTGCTCCCCGGCTCCGTGCTACAGCTCTGCTCACCTGGTCCCCAGAGAGGATTATTTAACATTCTTAAGCCCTTCCCAGTAATGGAGCTTTTAGTGAAGTGGGATTCGATCTCTTCAAGATTTTATCTTCTGCCAGGGTCACCCGTAAGATCTTCTGCAGCTGTGGTGGAGTCGTGGAAAATAGGAGGCTCAGATGTGGGCTGCCTCAGCAGCAGATTTTTTTTTTTTTGCCAAGTAATTTTATTTGGTCCATATCACTGTGAACAATGTTATATTTTCAATTCTCGATTTGTTATGATCACATGCTATTTTTGTCGAAGAAATGCAGTTGCAAAGATTCCAGTGGTTACAAGGAACTGTAATGTGTGTCTGAAGCAAACTTCCAAAACAAAAGCTTTCGCTGGGACCATCGAGAATAATGTGCATAACTTTGCTGCTTTGAGAGTTATTTTGGGTTTTCCTCCAGAATGGATGCCAGTGCCTCTGTGGATGAAATATCCATGTGTCAGTTTTCAGTGTAGCTCAAAACCATGTCTTTTAGCAAATGATCCTATCTTTTGTTCATCAGTGAGAGTGACTATTTAGTCTGTGCTGCAGAATGCATCTTTTAACTCACGTTTTGCATATGCGCTATTATTTTCTGTCAGATCCTATCGTGACAATGTAGTTTCCATGTTAATGAACATATATATTCTGCAAGTCAGATCTGATCTCACAATTCAAACCATATATGAGCGTGTCACTACATGGCGTGGCATGTCAGATTGGGTGGGGGGCCGCTCTGAAACTGTTGCAGTGAGGGGCATGGCTGGGCCATGGAGGGGTATGGAGAGAGGTGTTACAGGAAGCGGGGAAGGGGCGGGCAGCTCTGTGGCAAGGGTGCAAGTGCCTGCATCGTGCCCCGGGCACAATTTCCCCTACGGCTCCACTTCTTTTGGTGCATCACTTGACACACAGTGGTTTCCACTCTTGCACACTGGTATAAGTGTTTGTTTCAGAGGCGTTCCTCCCATTGGAGCAAAGTGGGCAGCTGCCCAGGGCGCCACCTTGTGGGAGGGCGACAAAGTTGCAGGTTCGTTTTTTTTGAAGGATTTTTTTTTGTATTTTCAGAGTTTTTCCGTTTTTGGCCTGCAGGGGAGCAGATTTTAAGCTAGAAGTACCGAAATTTCAGGGATTGTTTGGGGAGACTCTCCTGATGATATGACCCAAGTTTGGTGAGGTTTGGTTTACGGAGTCCAAAGTTATGGACTCCCCAAAGGGAGTGCTCCCCATCCCCCATTGTTTCCAATGGGAGGTAATAAGAGATGGGGGCTACACCTTTGAGGGTCCATAGCTTTGGACCTCCTGGACCAAACTTCACCAAGCCTGGAGTGTTATCATTAGTAAGGTCTCACTAAGATACTCTCAAATTTTGGTGCTGCTATCTTAATAATTGCACCCCCGACAGCAGGCACGCCCCTAAATTTTCCCAGATTCTCTTTTTTAAATCCACTCCCTTCCTGCCAATGCTTGTTTTCACTCTTTCTTTTATTCTCTCAATGCCTAATAAAGGTTGTTGTTGTTGTTGTTGTTAAATCCACCACCTTTGGCATGGATTTCAAGGGAGAATCTGAGGCCCCCAGTTTTAATATTGAAAGTGATGCTGTTTCAGGGTGGGGGAGAATCCACCCCAAAATAGCATCACTTTCAATGTCATTTAAACTTGGGACCCCAGATTCTCCCTTTAAGGTTGATTGAAAATGATGCTGTTTGGGGGTGGATTCCAGCATCACTTGTTTAAACTAGGGAGCCCAGATTCTCCTTTTAAATCCACCTTAAAGGGAGAATCTGGGGTCCTGAGTTCGTCCAATGAAAGTGATGCTGTTTCCTAATTGGGGGGGACTGGATACAACACCATAAAATGTTTTCATAACACTAATAAAACATTTTGAAAACATTTTCCAAAAATTATGTCTGCTGTGTGGCATGGCCCATTCTGTGTTCAGATTTGTGAGTTGGGGCATGTTCTATAATGTGATGGTGACTTTGAAACGACCTGGTGGAAAAAAAATCATTGTTTGGACACGGTGGGGAGGGTGACCGCTCATGGGCGGGGCATCAAACCCAGGTTTTGCCCAGGGCTCCAGTTTGCCTAGGTACGCCTCTGGTTTGTTTAGTGTCTGTTTTACCAAATACACTCTGATTGGAAAACTGTGCTTGGGGGTTGATTCATACTTGATACAGCTGGCATGTCTGCCATGTACGCTTCGGTGTCTGAGAGAGTAAAAAGCTTGAAGGAGAATACGTATCTATAAACATGGAGTGAACAGGTGCTCTGATGTCATTGCAACACTGTCGGGCACATGTCCACCACATGTTTAAAGGCGTATGCTTCCTCTTTCACAATATTTTTTTAATTTACTGGAGGGCATGATCATGTCCATGACATCCACATCTGCTACATCAAGTGTAACTGGCCGAGATACCAGGTTTTCACTGAGGACACACCCACTTCCCAAAATGAGTCGTCTTCACACACTGGGTGTTTCTTGCATTAGTGTGTGCGGTTATTGTCAGTCTCCTTCTTCTTTCTCTATGACATTATGCTATGCGTGCACGACATTGCAATATGTATCTACTATCACGGCTCCTTGGTTTTCTTTTTTCAGGAAAGCATGAATTCCTTATGGGATTCGTTATGATTCATTTTTTAAAAAAACTTGGTTTAAGGATGTTGTTCTGTGAAAATGGTTTGCCAAATACGATGAGAACTTTTAATTCACATCCGAAAACTATGATTCAAAAGACATGAGGAAATGGCTCTTCAGGAATGCAGCAGATAAATATGATGTTAGAGGAATTAACCAAAGAAGAACCTCCCTATTCTGACCTGCTCTCCGTGGGTCTAAATGAGAACTCTCCACACTTTAGGTGCCATTAAATACACCAGCAGAAAGTCAGTTGAAAGGAGGCAAACTGGAGGACCGAAAATAAATTTTAAAAGGCAGTGATCCCCTTCCCGTTATACCCAGATGATGTCTGAGCATGCTCAGTGTTTTCTCCAAGAAGCATAGACTGTGGAGGGCAGCTGAGTCTCAACCTTTTAAAAAGGAGAGAGAAAATGAGGAGTTGGGGCAGTTAAACCTTTCAGGGCCCTCAGAGCTTGTGAGTATCTAAGAGGGAGGAAAAAGTTATACTGTTCTGTGTTATACTACTTAGGTTTGAAACCTGTTTATCTTGCCCTGACCCTCAGCAGTTCTCTATAGCAGGAAGCTGATTCGCTGTCTCCAATGCTGAGGAGTCCTGCTCTATTTACTGGGAGAAACTCCCAGTTGTTTCCTCCCTGTGTGATTTATTATGGGGCTCTGTTTGTTAGACCTTGTGAGAGCTGGCATGGTGTGGTGGTTAAGAGCAGCAGAATCTGATCTGAAGAATCAGGTTTGATTCTCCACTCCTCCATATGAAGCTTGCTGAGTGACCTGAGGCCAGTCACAGTTCTCTTAGAACTCTCTCAGCACATGCAAAGACAGGCAATGGCAAACTACCTCTGAATGTCTCTTGCCTTGAAAACCCCACAGTTTGTGGTAAGCCATAAGTCAGCTGTGACTTGACAGCATGTGTTATACTTGCGCATGCATGCCTTTACAGTTTGTCAGCCTACAAAAATTAATGGACTAGAGAATCTTGGATGAAGCACAACTGGTAATAGTCTTGAAATAAGTTTTTCTTCTCTCCTCACTTTTCTTCTAACTAATCCTTTGAAGGTTTTCTTAAGAAAAAAATTCTTTGGAAGTGAAAACTTCTGCTCTTCCAAATATTTTGCTATCCTTCTGTTTACATAAATGCAGTGATCTGTGGGGTTCTTCCTAAACAATGGGTTCCTGGCAGACAGCAGTCAAGAATGGGGCTTGTTTATTTTAGAAATACCAATGAGTCATTTGTTTTCAGCATATAAACACATCCATGGGTCTGAAAAAGGGACTGGTGGTGCAAGGGCGTTAATATACAGTTTCCAGAGAAAAGTGTATTGTCTCTATCATGGGTTGACTAGAGGTCTGTTCAGATGTTAAGATCAATGAGTGTTTGTGGGTGAGAGTATTGATCCAAAACATCCCCTGCATTTTTGCAAAGTGTCAGAAGATCGTGCAAAAATCAGGCAGGTGAGCATAAATTGTGGCCCTATCCTTCAATTTAATGTTCATAGATTTGATTAAATAATTGTTTAAGGTAAATTGTGCAATCAAGTTGCAACCGACTCATGGCAACCCCAAGAAAATCCCACTTTATGGGATTTTTCAAGACAAGAGATGAGCAAAGATGGCTTCTCGTTGACTCTTTGTACAGCCCCAGTCTTTCTGGGTGGTTTCCCATCCAAGTATCAACACAGTTTAGTTTCCAAGCTCTGAGTAGAAATCCAAGATTTGTGAGGACACATAGTGTTAGGAACCAGCAGAGCTATAACTAGAAACCTTTGAATCCATGCTCTGGTCCTTCTTCTGGGTGAGCTGATCAGAGGCAAATCTGTTAAAGATAGCACCCAGGGCAAGCACTGGCCAATGTGTCCCCCTCAATTCCACATGGATTTGGGGGGTGCTGTGCAAGGCTGGGCTTGGCTGGCTCCAGCTTTAAACTACATGTTCCTCTTTCAAAGCAAGCTCAGCCTTGAATGACAGGCTCTGCCCTGGCTGGGTTCAGCATTATACTTTTGGTTCTGCCTCTGAAGTCACATGGACCTTGAAGGTGGAGTCAGCAGTATAAATCTGGGCCAAGACAGAGCCTGCAGTTTACAGCTGGCCTCCACCTGGGCAGGTCACAGCTTAAAGCTGGACCAGGCTGAGTGCAGCCTTGAACGTGTCCCCCCCCCATCTTCACCCAAATCTTTAACAAATCACTAGAGATGTGCTATGTTCCTTCCTGCTTCAAACACTCCACTATCGTCCCAGTGCCGAAGAAGCCTTCCATCAAGGAACTGAACGACTACAGACCAGTTGCTCTAACATCTGTAGTTATGAAAACTTTTGAAAGGCTAGTGATGTACCATTTGAAAACCATCACGGATCCACTGTTGGACCCCTTGCAATTTGCATACCGAGCAAATAGATCGACAGATGATGCTGTTAGTATGGCTTTGCACTATATCCTACAGCATCTTGAATCGCCAAAGACCTATGCAAGGGTCCTCTTTGTTGACTTTAGTTCAGCATTCAATACTATCAGACCGACATTCTTCTAACCAACCAATCAGCTTAGCAGTACCTGAGCATATTTGTACGTGGGATCACAGCTCCTAACAGATAGAAACAGCAGGTGAAGCTAGAAAAATTACATCAGACACCTGTGTAAATGAGCACAGGGGCCCCCCTCTCAAGGCTGTGTACTTTCAATTGACTTCTCTGTATACCAATGACTGCATCTCAAATGATCCATCTGTTAAAATACTGAAATTTGCAGATGATACAACAGTGATTGGTCTCATTCTATGACAACCATGAAACCGCATACAGACGGGAGGTTGAACAACTAGCCTCGCGGGTGCCACTGGAACAATCTAGAACTGAACACACTTAAAACCGTGAGAAATGGTGGTAGATTTCAGGAGAAAACCTCCATCCTACCTCCTCTCACACAATACTAGACAACACAGTATCAACAGTAGAGACCTTTAAATTTAGGCTCCATCATATCTCATGACCTAAAATGATCACCTAATATCAAAAAATGTCATTAAAAAAAGCACAACAAAGAATGTTCTTTCTACCAACTCAGGAAGCTCAAACTGCCTAAGGAGCTTCTGATACAGTTCTACAGAGGAATCATTGAGTCTGTCATCTGCACCTCTATAACTGTGTGGTTTGTTTCTGCAACCCAACAAGATCGTCACAGACTTCAGAGAATAATCAGAACTGCAGAAAAACAATTGCTGCTAACCTGCCTTCCATTGAGGACCTGTATACTGCACGTGGTCAAAAGGGCTGTGAAAATATTTATTGACCCCTCACAAGATCCTGGACATAAACTGGCTCTAACTTCTACCCTCTAAACGTCGCTACAGAGCATTGCACACCAAGACAACTAGACATAAGAACAGTTTTTTTCCCTAATGCCATCACTCTGTTAAAACAAATAATTCCTCGATAATGTCAAACTATTTTATTATATATTTATTATATAATTACTGCACTACTTTTTCTCATCATTCCTACACCCATCTCCTCCCAATTATGACTGTATGACTATAGCTCCGTGCTGACATTCTATTTATTTTATGATTTTACATTCTATGTTTTATTACTTTCTCATTGATTGCTCTGATTGCTTACTAGACCTATATGACAATCATTAAGTGCTGTACCTTATGATTCTTGACAAATGTATTTTCTTTTATGTACACTGAGAGCATATGCACCGGAGACAAATTCCTTGTGTGTCCAATCACACTTGGCCAATAAAGATTCTATTCTATTCTATTCTATTCTAAATGAACTGCAACCCTGCTCCCAACTCCACATGGAGTTTGAGGGGCAGACATGCAGTTTAATGCTGAGCCTGGGCAAGGCTTCCAGGGTGGGGGCTCTGGGCTGCCTCTCAAGCAGCGCCTGGAGCACGAGCCCTACCTCAGATACACCTTTGGAGCTTCTCAGAGCTGCAGAGCAGAGAATTCCAAGGATTCTGATGCTCTACTAAACTCTTGGATGACTCTACTCATCTGCCCTTGCAACCCTGGTAGGGACATAACAACTTCCGGGAAAGACTTGGACTCTGGGCTATAGCTTTGCCATGATTGCTGTCATGGATCTTATTCCACTTCTGCTGGATTTCCCAGTCTCTTAAATGAGTCTTAAAGTCATACAGACCATGGAAATGCTACTGAAAACACCCTCCATGCCAGGCCTTGCATATTTGACCAGTGCTCAAATATCCTTCAACTATATTTGAAAATGTGTGAAAACATAAACTCCACAAGACCCATTCAGCAGTTGCAAATCCACATTAAACTATTAACTAATTTGGTCGTCTGAACTGAATTGTTGTAGAGAGGTTGGTACAGATACCTTTTCAGTCCCATCTTTGATTTGGTTACTTTGTTTATTTCTGCTCAGGGTTGACTCAGAGCATTTTGTGACCCCAAGCTCCCTTTTCCCGGGTAGCTCCATAGGGTATAAGGTGGGCAGTGAAAGCAGCTGTCTTGTGCCTAGTCCATGTGGCAGAGTTATGAGTGTGGGGCATGTCTCTCCATATTCTCCTGTTACTGATTGGTATCCTAAGCAGTTGTTTGCTTCACTTGGGCATCCATGCCCCCCCCCATCCAGATTTTCCCAAAGCCTTTGAAAACCAGGTAAAGTATCAGTAGTAAATTTATACAGCAATAAAACCACATTATACAGCCTTAAGAAGAAAGTAGATTCCTTTGAAATGTAGTGTTGGAAGAGAGTTTTATAGATCCCCCAAAAGACATATAGGTAAGTTCAAGATCAAACCAAGCCTTAACTTCTCCTAGAACAGGGGTCTGCAACCTGTGGCTCTCCAGATGTTCATGGACTACAAATCCAATTGGCCATGCTGGCAGGGGCTGATGGGAATTGTAGTCCATGAACATCTGGAGAGCTGCAGGTTGCAGACCCCTGCCCTAGAAGCTAAAATGACTAACCTGAGGCTGTCATATTTTGCTGTCATTATGAGAGGATGGGGCTCACTGGAAAAGACAATAAGGCTAGGAAAATTGGAAGTTGGCAGGAAAAGAGGAAGGCCAATCACGAAATGAATTTGTATAAAGGAAGGTGTAGCCTTCAGTTTGCAGGACCTGAGATAATTCATAAGGCTGCCATGAGTTGGAAGTGACTTGAAGGCCATTAACAAACACACATAGACACAGCCATAAACATTGCTGATGAAGTCAATGTATGGTTTAATTCAAACCCTCCTCTAGCATCACCCCAGAAGAATGTCAATGGAGCAATTCCTCGACAGCATAGACTCTCTTTCCCCATTTAACTTGCAGGTGATTGATTAACCTTCTCCCTCAAAGGCAACTCGGTGTGCTTGTGTGTATTTCTGTCTAGAATATTTAGCAAAAATATTTACACCAGTGCGTGCCTGTGCTGAGTTCACAAAATCCTGAGCAACAGCACACACATTCCTGACCCACTGAAAGAGAGCTGGAGAAATTCTTGAAAACCTGACATGCTGCTGAGCAGAAATATGTCCCTTTTATGCCCTTCTGTTGTAAACAAGCATTCCTTGTATTTTAGGACTTGACAAGCATATGTATGTAAATAATTTACTGGGGCACGTATGCCTGTTGCTCCTTCTTCTATGTGTTTGGCATTTGCCATTTATGCGAAGAGGACCATAGAGTTTTTGTAGCATTCCTAACAAATGGTACTCTGTTGGTATCCTTCTAATACTTTAAAATATCTCATTTTTACAGACGTACCAGACCAAGGGTACTCCACCTCTTCTACCTCAAAATGCGAACCAGTACTTAAAATAAATATGGGCAAGAGCTCATAAAGACCAGTGGTTTTCAAGCTTTCTGCTGAACAGTAAAACTTTCCAGGTTGACTTGCTGCCAACAAAAATCTGTCTACCTGCCAAAGGATGCACATTGCAGAGGATTCTTGTGAGGAGCTCACTGGGCCATAAGTGTGTCTTAGAATATGCCCAGTGGACCTCTTGCACATGCACATTAAAGGGAAAGTTTGATGATGGGGACAAGCTGTCTTTCAAGGAAGCATCTGTGATCTTTTCACTGTGGAACCTCTGAACCCCAAGCTTCTCATGAATACAGAGTGAAAACGGATGATACAAAAAATTCAGTGGATATTGGAACAATCAATGCTTAACCTATAATGGCCTACTGGCCATTCCTCCTCACTAGTGCATGCTTATACAGGGAAGCTGAGCAAGACATCCAGATGGAGATGGAGCTAGGTGCTCTTCATCTCTTATATTAAATTCATGAGAGAACAACTCACAACTTGTTTACAACATATTTTGCCACTTGTTTACAACATATTTTGCCACCAAATGCTACTCTTTAAACAATCCACATTTGGATTTCTGGTTCAGAGAAAGTTTCCCCTTCCATTTTCCTCAGTTGTTTTGCTGAGCACTTTTACTCTGATATTTTATATCTGTTTCCAAGCCAACTTCCTATGAACACATGATCATGTTGAAGTGGTCTTTATGTCCCTATCCCACCAAATGCTTGGCCTCTATCCAGACCCCTGTGTAGTCACCCAACCTCCCCTTCAGCTATTTTTTCTCCCTCTCCTCTGTTTTTGAAAGGATAAAAACAGTTTTTTCTGTCTGTGTCACACAGCATTAGCAATGTAATGTTAAGGCGAAGGTACATCTTGTGTCCACAGGATCCCGTGAAACTGACAAGGGAAGTTGCTTTTTTAAAGAGGAAATTGATAAGAGACAGCTGCAGCAATGATCGTGCGTTACTGCGGCTCTCATTTGGCCAGAAAATGGGGGGGGGGGAGGGCTACATGTTTCTGTTCCTTCAGGTAATGCCACCTGCTTTATTAGGGGTTTGTTTGGCTTCCATTTTGTGTGGGTAGTTTTCAGTGGTGGAAATGGAGGCTACGACATTTTCGAATTGCCACTTCCTTGTAACTGTGCAGTAACCCTAGAGCACATGTGCAGAATAAAAAAAGGGGGAGGGTTATGCTTCTGCATCCCGGATGATGTCCCATCACCATTAGGAACAATATGTTTTCAGCAGTAGCATGTGGAATAAATGCAACTGAAGAGACAAGGGGAGCAACGGTTGGGGGAATAAAGGGGCATAGAATGATTTCAGAGATAATGTTTCCAACACGCAAGGTTTGACCACTGGGAAAATCTGTGGTAAACTGTGCATGAAGAAAAGATCTTTGTAAAAGTAAATGTGGTTGCTAGTCCCCTATCATGATAAAATGAGCACCCACCATATTCCAAGCTTAGCTCCCAGGGAAAAGGCTGGCGATGGGCCATCATGGCACATGTTTGAAAGAAAGAAAGAAAGACAGACAGACAGACAGACAGACCAGACGTCAAGGCTGATGGAGAGTCTGATGTGAGACATTGAAAGGAATTCCCAGAAAAGGAAGTAGAAATGGGGATGCTCCATCACTTGCCTGTTTGGCTCACTTCCTCCTGGTCAGTGGTGATCAAACAGTCAACTAATCAATGGGATGTTTGCAACCTGTTTTTGTGTATTCTAAGAATACACAAAAACAGGTTGCAAACATCTCAATGATTAGGTACCTTGCAGCCACCTGGAAAGGACTCATTTATGTGTCAGTCAGTACTTGCAGCAACAGAGTACAGAGACATCAGGTGTCATACTGTTCACACAGAAGAACACCCCAAGGTGGGTGGGCCACAACCAGATGATTGCCCCCTTCCCCTCTCCCCACTCCTTCCCCCCAGGGTTGGTTGGCTACAACCAGAAGACAGGCCCCCTTCCCCTGTCCCCCTCCCTAGCCCTCCCTTTCCTCTCCCTAACCTTCTTCCCAGGTGAGTGGACCATGACATTATTGCAAGAGACTTGGTTTGCAAGTACATGTACATCACTGGATTTCTCATTGCAGGATTATTCAGCAGTAGATGAATAATTGAGATTATATGAGCCCATTTTCTCTTGAATTTTGTTTGTGAAGCAACATTTGAAAAGAGGCTTCTTACTCTGAGCTACTATGCTACATCAGTATTTCCCTACACTATATCATATTTGGTTATGAGAACTACTTGTGACCTTCTAACTGTAGCTGGAATTGCCAATGGGACTGTTTCAGAAAGCGTTGCCTCAATGGACAGCATTTGACTTCAACAATGTCATCATCCGCAACCAAACTTGCTTGGCTATGTTGTGCTGTGACATCCATTCACTAACTGAATCCTGACTGGCTGAAATCATATATTGGATTATTCTGGGAGGGAGAAAGAAAGAATTGTTCTGGGGGACGTGGGGTTGAAGTAGTTGCAGCTAGTGGGCATAGGACACCAATCAAGAATATAAAAAGAGCTAAATCTTTGTGTGGTCAAAATATGTTTTGAGAAACAGTTCTATCCCTGTTCTTGACATGAAAATTGAAATTAGACAGTGTACGGTGCTGCACTATTTAAGTGTCCAGCATTATCTCTCCCCCAACCCGAATGTTCTTTTCCTCTTCCTACCTATGTTTAAAAAGAGGCACAGCAAAACTCTGATAAGGATTGGTAGTTATTTCACTAGGAAGCATTTAGCCACTGGATTAAGGCGGCTTTACTTTCAGCTGCTCGGATCAGTCTTTGGCCAGTCTTTTAATGCAGTTTCTGGACACGGAGGGGCCTGAGGGTCTGCCGGGACTGGTGTCTAAAAGGTGTCCTTAACTGATCAACAGGAAGAGCGGTGATGCTGCCCTCTTCCTCCCGGGATCATTTTTCTGCCCAGCTGCCAGGCCGCATCTCTAGCTGGGGGTCTCTCTATGTTAGGTCTAGAGGGGAGGAAGGAGGAGAGACTAGATGGAGGGAAATGTTTCAGCACCAGCTGGGAAGAACAGCTTAGAAAGCAGAGATGGGGGGGGGGGGAATCATCTGGTAAACACATAACACACCCAGCCTCCTCCTTCCCCCGCCCCCACCCCTGTGCTTAGGAACATTCAATCCTCTCTTTGATAGAAGTCCAGGAAAATACTTCTTCCACATCCTAAATTTGTTAGCACCAGTTAATCATCTTAACCTTCGTTCCCCCATCAGTGCATGCTCCGATGAGTTTCCCATCACCAACCGTCACTGAAGGCCAAGCAATAAGTTCTGAGGTTGGACTTAGTTTTGATATTTAAAACCTCTGACAATTAATTATTAATCTGTGGTTTTAATTAAGAGTGAAACACTGCACAGGTTCACTTTTCAGGGAGTTTGTACATTAAGTAGAAAGAAGGACACGAGCATTTGTACGCAGCAACCATTCCGAAACATCTTTACATAATTCTGTATTCTGTATTTTTGAAAAAAAGTAAACTTTTCTTCTAAGAACAGCCTGAGATTCAGATGTCACATTTTGTCTACTTTTACATGAACAGAAACGTCAGTTTTAATAATGCATGAATGCACTGAGTTCCTTTTCTTATAGAGGGCCCATACACAGGACCAAATTAGTGTGGGATGGTTTGGTTGCCGTTCCAAGCAGTAAGGTATCTTTAACCCCATGTTTTGGTAAAGATGTGAGTTAAAATACATAGCAAAATGTTCAATAAAATAGTTGTGTGGCAAAATGGAATGTGCAGTAAATAGGAGGTCCCTGGAAAAGGAATTAAATAGAGGGGAGAGCAGGAGTATGGGTCTTTTCTGAGATTGCCATTTTATTTTTTATTTATATTCATATTTATTCCCTGCCCTTCCCAAACTGGGTACAGGGTGGCAACAACAATAAAATTGCAATTTAGAACAACTATAAAACATCAGGCAATCATTAAAACAACAGTCACATGGTGCTAAACCCCCTCCACACCCCCACCCCCACACCCCCACCCACCCACCCCCACACACAACACGACACCCCCTGGGAAGCCAGTGATGACAATGGTCAGGCTGGCTGGCAAGTGGAAATGCTGTGTGGAATAGCTCTGTCTTGCGGGTCCCTGATCTCATAGGGGAGCTTATTCCACCAAGTAGGGGCCAGGGCCAAAAAGGTCCTGGCCCTCCTGGAAGCCAGCCAAACTTCCTTTGGGCCAGGGATCTCCAGTAGATTTCCCTCCGATGAGCAGAGGGATGTAATGGGGCAATATGGAGAGAGGCGGTCCCATAGGCATGCAGGTCCAAGACTACTCACAGCCTTAAATGTCAACACCAACACTGACCAGACAGAAAAAGACAGCTTCCTCTCTGGGGGCATCACTGAATCTGGGCTACCTTCCTCTTAAGGACAAAGTGGCAAATGTATTCCTCCACATAAATCATAACTGAACAATGCAGAAGTACCTGACTTTTGAGCCCCTCCTGGTTATAAAAGAATCAGGATGAACGCTCTTAACTAGGTGTAGATTCATAAGTTGTACCATTTCACCTAGTGGTACAGAATATATGACCATAGATTAGGGTTGCCAGTCTCCAGGGAGGACTTGGGGATCTCCCAGTATTGGCTCATCTCTGGACTGCAGAGGTCAGCTCCCCTTGATCAAGTGGTAGCTTTGAAGGGTGGACTCTAAAGCTTTGTATCCCACCCCCCAAGAAGTTTCTCACCCTTGATACTGCAACTCTTCCCCCTGGCTGTGGCTGTGGTGTGGGTAGGTCCTGGCAGCCCCTACCGTACATCAAGTGCAGATGTGTAGAAAAACTTTCCATCCACGTATCTAAATTCATAAGAACAAAACTTTAATGAAAAGGAAGAATGAGAACCAAGGCCTAAAGGGGCAGCTGTAGACATCCTCTATCTGTCCACTCGTGTGTAAAACAAGTGAAAAGAACCAGAGCTAGACTTGACGGTTTGCCAGGAGATGACCTGACCCCCAGTACTTTCTCTATGTCTAATTCAGTTAAACATCAGCTCCATATACAATATAACAGCTCTGCAGTATCTTAATACAAAAAAGACTGGGGGATTTAAATGCCACAGTTATAACAGTGCTGTTAGACTGAGGATTAGCAAAAGGAAGGCCTAGGACAAGTCTTTGCAGTTTATCGAGTCTAAGAAGAGCCCTGCCAAACTGAAATAAAAGCCCCATTTAGTCCAGTATCCCATTTTCAACAGGCAAATACGCAGAATCAGTGAGCCTCTCCTATTTTTTTGTACCCATTATTGGGTATTTAGTGCATCTGCTTCTTCATGCATTATAGAGTACACAGGTTGAGCCTGTGGTCTCCATCCTGCATCCTGTACAACAGCAACACACGTCATGCAGGTTCTCTTCTGTTCCTGTGCATGAGATTCCTAATGTGGATCATAACTGTGATCTGCATGGAGAAGAAGCCTCCGTCTCCCCCTCTGCAGGGATCATTAGCTCAACCTGAAATGCCCCCGGGCAGTGGTGGGATTCAAATCATTTAGCAACGGGTTCCGGTGGTGGGATTCAAATCATTTTAACAACTGGTTGTTTACAAGCACCACTTTAACAACTGGTTCTGCCGAAGTGGTGCGAACCTGCTGAATCCCACCACTGTCCCCGGGGTGTGGCTATTTCACCATTTATGACCAAATAGCGCCCCCACCCCGCTGCATCATTTCAAGTCAGGAAAACGAGATATTCACTGCTAACATCTAACTGCTGATCTCTAACATTTTTCTAATTAATTATAAGATTTTAAAATCAAAATCTCAAGTGTAGCCTCTAAACCAGGGGTCTGCAACCTGCGGCTCCGGAGCTGTATGTGGCTCTTTCAGCCTTATACTGCGGCTCCGTGTGGCCTGGAGGTCAGAGGGTAGCGTGGCTGTGTCCCTCCAGCCCTCCAGAGCAGCACTGGAAGGAAAGGTGAATGGAGGGGCCGAACCGGAGGCGGCTCCATGCGGAGCTGCCTCTCCGGCTTGGTAGATCTTCAGGGCCATGGAAAACGGGTCCAATTGGCTCTTTGGGTGGTAAAGGTTGCCGTCCCCTGATCTAAACCATATTTAGTCTTGAAAACAACTTTCACACACAAGCATGGTATAGTGATGAAGAGCAATGGACTCTAATCTGGAGAACAGAGTTTGATTCCCCATTGCTCCACATGAGCAACTGGCTTTAATCTGGTGAACCAGGTTTGTTTCCCTGCTCTTCCAGTGAAGCCTGCTGGGTGACCTTGGGCTAGTCACAGTTCTTCAGAACTCTGTCAGCCCCACCTACCTTACAAGGTATCTGTTGTAGGAAGAGGAAGGGAAGGGAGTTTGTAAGTCTCCTTGAGTCTCCTTACAGGAGAGAAAAGTGTGGTATAAATCCAAACTCTTCCTCTACGTGAACCATGAAAGGATCAGTAACCCACATTTTAGCTTTCTGTCTGGGGGCTGCAAAACCAGGACTGTTGTCCAACAGCAGGAATGGGTGACTGGTGGCCAATTTCTAGCATGTTTAGTTGTATAGAATCATCTCTGGGTTGTAATAATTGGGTGAAGGAGTAGGACAAAATGGTGAGTCTCAAGGCAAATGAAATCTTCATTGTGGGATTATTTTGATAAAACATTTGGAAACCACTTACCTATAGCTAAGTGGTTCTATCTCATTTGGCTTTCACATCAAGGAGGAAAAAGGGAAAGGTATACCTCTTTGTTTGAATCCCTCATATTTTTCACTAGGCTGGGCTCTTTAAATAGCTGAGTCTTGCTTGAACAATGAGTTATAATCTCAAAAAGATACATATCACCATACTTGCAAAATTGTGCACATGTGTACATATGCTTGCCAAATGGTGCCCTGGCTACAACCCAGTCTTTCTGAACCACGCATTATGGCAATTCTGGCTCTTTTTTTGGAGGTGGGGGCGAGGGAGGAAAGCACTATAGGAGAAGTGCACAGTCCACAAATCTTTCCCACACATGCATTGTGCAATTCATGTCACATGGTGTATCTTTGCGGCCGGTGTATTCACTCCATATGTTCTCTTTTCTTCCCTATGCCCCCCCCCCTTGTGGTGTGGCATCAGTTACAGTATTTTCATCTAGTTTTAACAGAGTTGGTTTTAATTTTCTTTTTCAAATAAGACTGCAAAGCTTTTGGGTTGCCCTCTCTTCTGTTCATGATGTCATCACTAAGCTGCTTCAGCACCAGCCAGCTCAATGAGGACAATGTAATTAAAACAGTGTATTCCCATAGGAATGGAGGGGGAATGCAGCATGGGAAGGAAGCAGAGAGTGATGAATAGCACATTTTTACATTCATGCACATGTACGTTACTTTTGCCAACAGCAAAATTATCCATAAATCATGGGCTTCTTTTCCTGCCCCAAAGGGGTGTCTGTCTCCCCTTTTTTTAATTTTTCAAAGTGAAAATGAAGATTGTATCAGCCTAAGTGGAATCCAAACTGACAGGGGGTTGTATGCGGGACTTGTTTATTATGATTTGATATTGCTGCAGGCAACATGTGTAGTACAGAAGAGACCACCCAGTGAATTTCCTCTATGGTGACAGAAACCACCTCTCCCTTTTGCACGACAGCTGTGCTGTTTGGGTCAGGGAGGGCCAGGTAGAGATACAGTGGGAGACCAGGATACTGTATGGAAGAAGTCAATCACCATATGTGGGCTCTCACACAGTTAGGCAGATGGACAAAGGAGACCTGTGGTGTTTCCCTTCCTTCAGACAGTGTCTGTGTATACATGACAGGATTTGATTTTTTTTGTAGTGAGATGATACTAGCAACTGCTTAGAATTGCAACCATGTGATAGCCCTAATTGAGCCGGCAGAGATCATTTTAAATATTGTCTCTCAATTAGCGGCTTGTTCCAGTTATCAGGAACTGGGCCTGGTGTGCTTTCAAGTTGTTCCACAGGATCGCAGTGAAAATAACAGTAAAATTCTGAACAGCAGGATATTTCTTTGAAGTTTCCACCACCGGTTGAAAAGATGACCCACCTTCCATTTTACGTTTGCTTGCTTCTGCCGCAATTGAAAGAGCTGACACAGAAATGTTGAAGAAGTTTACGTGCGCACGTCTTCAATGTATAGCTTTGCTGGTTTGCAGAGAACTCTCGTTGAACTTTTAAAACGTGTAGTGGTGGCTGTAAAGGAAGAATAGTGGTAGTCCATACAAAAAACTCCCACCAAATGATAATTAATAGCCTTTGATTTAACACAATTTGAACTACTGGCTATACTAGTAAGGTTCAAGCCCAGTAGCACCTTAGACCAACAAGATTTTTGAAGTATGAGCTTTTGGGATTCAGAGGTACCTTCATCAGAGAACTCTGATTCTGCAAACTTTAAACCTTGAAAATCTTGTTGGTCTCTAAGGTACTACTGGATTCAAATCTAGCGGTTCTACTTCAGGCCACCAATGTGGCTACTCTCTGAAACTTGCTGTAATAAATTGGTCACCACATAGAAACAATCTCAAATTAAAACTGACATTTTGATAATGTTTCTGTGGTTAGTTTGTATTTAATGCTTCTGTGGTTAGTTTCTGTGGTTAGTTCTGCTAGTGTATATAATTGTTGGACTTGTGGTTCTTGTTGTACTGAAGGAGCAGGGATACACGTTTCTCATAAATGCAGCAGAGCATGGGTTCTGCCCAGGAATTCTGCACATGGGTTCTGTGACTCAGGAATAACAGGATTGCTTTGTAAGCCATATTTGTATGATCTCCCAAACTTACCAATTGGTCCTCTGTGTAATTTTTATTTTATTTTTATTTTATCAGATTTAATACTCTGCCCTCAGTGGTGGGATTCAAATAATTTAACCACCGGTTCGGGTGATGGGATTCAAATAATTCAACAACTGGTTGTTTACAAGCACCATTTTAACAACCGGTTCTGCTGAAGTGGGGCGAACCTGCTGAATCCCACCACTGCCTGGCCTATTCCAGCCAAGGCCAGGCTCAGGGTGGCTTTCAAACATAATTTAATGGCATCTATCAAGGATGATTAATACAATAATTACAATTAGACTTTAAAACAGTATGACAATATTGATAGTAAATAAATGGGTATCCATACAACCTCTACATAGCCTAAAGACGTTTATCTTCCCCATCCCATTTGTGTTTCCAATCCTTAACTATTGGAATGTGGGTGGACCATCAGTAGGTAGGTCAGTAAGATGGAATGAACTCATGGCTGCCTCAGCTGAAGGCCTGGTGTAACATTTTTATCTTGCAGACCCTGTGGAATTGGGTTTGTCCCCTGCATGTATTACACTATGTGCAAAGGGGAGGGGCTCCTCCACCACACCAAAGAGAGTCACCTGCCTGGTCAGTATATTGACAGTGCAACTGTGAGCAGAGCTACATTTTTCTGATGGAGGGGCCACCTGGGTCCTTGTACCCTCCTATCACTTGACAAGGCAGCAGGGGGAAAATGGGGGTGGGGTCAGCACACAGCCAGTGAGTGATATCTCTTGTGATATGAAACTGAAAGTGATGTCATTGTGTCAGCAAAGCACTCTAGGATTTGCCCAAAATGTCTATGATTTGTCACCGGAAGTGACATTGTATGTTGGTGTGATGCTGAATAGCCTATCCCTACTTCCCGGATTCTCTTACTAAGGTGCCAGCTAGGGCTGACAACACTGTTTTCCAAACAGGTGTAATCCTGTTTAGGATTGCACCATAAGAGCATCAAGTGACAGGCAGCTTCAGATGGTCTTAATAAAATAATGGTCTGCTCCTGTATTTCCCCCCCGATAGTTGGAAATGAGTTCTTCAGCTCAAACAAAAATACCAAGAACAAATATATCTTTCCTCTAATTATGAACATTTAGAAGACACTAGTAGCCATTTTTGACTTGCCTTTTAGGTGGGAGAGGGAAGCTCTAGGACACAGCAAACTAGTTGTTTGAGGTTGGAATTATGGTTATGCTAAAATCAGGTATGCTGATGAGTGGTTATAGGAGATATAAGTCAACTCGGGTGGATAGGAAGTGAAATTGGTTAGAAGAAATCCCTTCCTATATATTTAAATACCTCACAAATATGTTAAAGCAAGACTGTGAGGAACTAATTGCATAGAAGAAAAGATAGCCTTGTAAAAACCACAAAAACAACTGTCTTGCAATTCTTACATGTTAAATAATAACTAAAAAAGGGCCATCCCAAAATATTGTGTAAGAATTTTTTTTTTGTTATTTCGTCTTTGGAATACCAGATGACTTCTGAGTTTAGGTTGGTTTCCATAAAGCTATATTTATTATAAAGACATCTCTGTTTGGATGGAAAGGTAAAATCATCCTTGGCATTAGCCCATCTCTTTGACCACATCAAAACTGTCTGTTTCATGAAGAAATATACATGAGGTACATCAGTTGCAGCCATGGGATTTCCAGAAGAACTGGATGATTGTTGCTAAAATAGCACATAAAACATTCAGACATTCAGCATTTAGAAAAGTGAAAGAGCTCCACACAATGCATGAATCAGTTTATTGAATTTGTCAGAAAGATACAGTTAATAGCTATATGGCTTCAACAGTTTTAAAAGGAGATTAGACAAATTAGTGCTTATATCACCTTGGTACTGTTGAGTATCGGGTGACTGAATGGGATGGAATTGTTGCTTGATCTAGCAGTATTCTTAAAAACTTGGAAAGACCTACAAAATGAGGCCACCAAACAAAATAAGTTACATTAGAGAATAGTTTCTTCAGGACCCCAATTAACATCAATAAACTCTATGTATCTTTTGATCCAGGAGAATTGTTGTGCAATGGAAATTAGCACTGCTGATGTAGCCTCAATATTACAGTAAAAGCTTCATTGAGAATGGCAGGTGCCAGTTAATAGAGCTTTACTCCAGTGCCTGTTGAATTTTTCTCAGTTTGCAGAAATTAAGGAGATAATTAACACATTATTAAAGCAGTATAGCTGCCTTTAAAAAAATAACTATTGTAAGAATTATGGTTTTATCTTACTGAGGCCTCTGTCCCCAGTGACTGCTAAGGTTAGACCCTTTGCCTCTGTCATATTGCTCACTGAGTTTACAAACTTGACTTTGCAAATGCTGTAAATGGTGACTGAGATTTTCTTGCTTAACTGTAGGAGAATTTGTACTGCCATCTGTGACACATACTGGTTAACAAAGTTGTGTGGGTGACCATGTCAGATAACCCAGTTTTTACTGAACAATCTTCCTAAGCATAGGATTATCAGTCTAAGGGTGAATCAACATGACTCACACAGTAGAGATTCATGTAGAACTTCACTTTGTGAATAAATTGAGTGTACGTTTAGCTTACAACACACACCCAACAAGGCACAGACCAATGACCAGTCTCCCTGTCAGATTTTTATAAATTAAAGCAGGCTGAACCCCCCCCCCCTCCACACACACACACTGGACTGAAGCTATGGGGCTGCTGAAAGGTAAAATTAAAGTTTCTCCTTTGCCTTTTACTCAGTACACATTTTCTCTCCAGAGCTTTTCCCCATAGAGGAAACATACAAGTATGACGGGGAAGGGGGGAAATGTGCATGGATAAATGACACAGTCTCTCTTTTGTTTAGGAGAAATCTGCTGCTGCCTTTAGCCACCCCTGCCCCCCACAGACACAGAATCTCCCTGCATCTTGCCTACATTTGATCCTGCGGCTGATTATTCACTGTGGTATGTTCCCCATCCGTGTCCTGTTCTGGTGGGAAAAGTCGTGCCAGAAGTGTTCTCACTTTCCCTGGAGAAAGTGAGAAGCATGCATGGGGCAAGAGAAAGCACATTGGGACAAGAAATCTTGACCCGATGTATCTCCTCTCTTGGTGCACCACAAAGAGGAAGCGCATTGGGACAAGATTTCTTGCCCCGATGTGCTTACAGTCCCACCGCACACCCCAGTGCTCGTGGGTAATTGGTCTGTGTTTGAAATGTACAACTTCTCACTGCACGTAGGTGCTCACATGACTGAATCCAGCTTTTTACGGACTATTTCCTCCACACAGAAAATTAGGGGTTCTAGCTAGCCTATCCTTCTCTTTGACAAAGGTGTTTTTCCCACGGCCAATATATCCTGGGATAAGGAAGTGAACCATCCCGGTTTGGGCATGAATTCCACAAGGCTTCCGTGCCTAAATAGGGCCTGCCCTGCAAGATCTGCCATGTCCCATGGCTTTAAAAAAATGATGAAATGGGCAGTTCTTTTGAAAAAGTGCACACCGATCCCACACCCATGCAAACACCGCGGGAGATGGGCCAGTTTATTTTTCTGGAGCTGCCGCCTGCTGTCCCCACCCCTTAGCTGCAGCCAATCAGAAAGTCAGAAAAACGGAATCTACATAAACTATGTAAACGTATGCAAACTACGTAAACAATGTAAATGTAAACGTTCATGTGGAAAATGAAAATAAACTGAAGGCTCATGCATAATTCACTGGAGCTCTTCCTCCTGGCCTGAACGTGCTGACGGGCAGCTGTGCGAAGGGAGAAACCGGGATAAAAACACCCTGGGATACATGATCCCAGATCTATCCCAGGATATTTTGTCTGTGGGGAAAACACCAAAGCGAGTTTTGAAAGCATTTTTAATCTTTCAGGGATGAGCATTTAATCTTGAATCCCTACCTTCAGTCTGAAGAGATGCAGCTTAGACACAGGTTTACTATTGGTGCCAGAACCGGGCACACATTCCAGACAAATCCCCGTTTCCTTGACTGTTAGCTTCCGGATTAGCTGTTGATGTGGAGCTGAAGATATTATCAGCTCCACATATGGATGACGTCTGTGTTCCTAGGGATCTAATATGGGCCCACAATAATGAATTACCTAACAACATGAGAATGAATATGTTACATCAGAATGTGAAATTCAGTAGGTACCGTCTATTACCATTACTAATAGTTTGTGGGCCGCTCCTCAATATCTGGGCCAAAAATACTGCGATGCCAATTCCAACTGTTTTTGCTGACAGCAACCTTTTAGAATAAAGCTTGAAACTCTGTTATCTTCTGCCAACTGAATATTGTTTTGAACGGTTAATTCTCAGAAGAGTGAAGAGAGCTGGCTAACCCCTGAACTACAAATAGCTAGACCAGAATAGGTTAGACTAGAAAGAGTCTTTGGGCCAGGAAATCTCAGATGCATGCAAATGCCAACAATAATTGGGACAACATTTTGCTAGAAAATGTACACCTTTCTTGTTCTTTAGCAAATACTTATCTTAAGATATCATTTCAAAGTACTACCTTTATTCCCAACTTCCATACATGGAGATTTGAAGAGAGGCTGTGTCTATTTCCACATCGACCTCTTCCACGAGGGTTATATGCCTTGGATTCACTGCTGTTGCGAAGTGTTCACCCCCCCCCCCACCACCACATTTCAATAGTATTGTGGTACATTTGTGAACCTCCAAGTTTTCTCTGGTGTTTATTTGGTAGCTATGGTTAGCAACCCTGGGCCCCTTGGAGAAGAAGAGAAGAGCTGGTTTTAAAACGTCTCTTTTCTCTACCTCAAGGAGTCTCAAAGTGGCTTAAAATAATCTTCTCTACCACCACCACCCCCGCAAACATACAGCAAGCACCTTGTGTGGTAGGTGAGGCTGAGAGAGTTTTGAGAGAACTGTGGCCCAAGGTCACCCAGCAGGCTACGTGTGGAGGAGTGGGGAATCAAACTAGTTCACCAGTTTAGAGTTCTCTGCTCTTAACCATGCTGGGTCTCTGGAGGGATTATTATGATAATAATTAGCACTTTCTCCTCATGAACAAACAGATCAAATTATGTTACTTCTCTTAATATAATTAAATTGGTGTACTGTATCTAGGGTTGACAAGTTGAGGTTTAGAAATTCCTGGATATTTGGGGGGCAGAGTCTGAGCAGGGTAGAGTTTGGGGCAGGTATGTGATGCCATACACTCAAAGTGACCAGACGTCCCGGTTTTGGCGGGACAGTCCCGCTTTTGAGCAATTTGTCCCGCGTCCCGCAGGGTTGTTTAATTCTCCCAATTTTTGGAAGGCTGCCACACTGCCTTCTGGGGCGCTCCCGTTTCCCACCCTGTTACAGGGCAGGAAACCGGGGAGCACCCCAAAAGGCAGTGCGCTCCTGCGGCCGCGTGTGTGCGCATGTGCGCGCATCCCGCATTTAAAACATGAAAATCTGGTCACCTTACATACACTCTACCCTCCAAAGTTGCCATTTTCTCCTGGGAAATTGATCTGTGTAGTTGGGAGATCAGTTGTAATTCTGAGGAAAATCCAGGCCCCACTAGAGGCTTGCAGACATACGGTAACTGAATCTGAATATCCTACATACTTTTACTGAAATGTTTGAAAATCTCTGTTCTAAGAGTTACATCAAGAGAGCCAAAAGGAATATTCCTCCCCTCTGCTCTTGGGTTCAGCTTTAGGCTTATTGACAGGTTAATGAGCACTTCAAAACTAATTGACTTGCCATACAGCTACAGTATTTTGTTATCAGTTAACATATGCCTGAATATCAGAAAGTGATTGTATCTCTCAAGCCTGCCGTGGATGAATTTGGAACCTGTGGTTGCAATTAGACAGTTGTTGCTTGTGTTCTTAGCTGGTGCAACTGAGGAATGGCAATAAAAGAGATTTTAACATCCCACATTTGTGCAGTGAAATGTGTTGTAGCGTGTCGCTTTGTATCACATAGCAAGGAGAAGACGGTGTTCCAAGCATCCAATAACAGTGTGCTTTCATTCAAGTGAAGGTCATATTTCCATAACCATTTTCACCATTATAAGTTATCTCCCATAATGCGGGAGAAATATTTTGACTGCTACCTAATACTTCAAAAGCACCTACAAAGAAAATTAATAATAATTTTGTGAAATTTAATTTGCACACTAAATTAAAAGGATGGAATATAACGGAACACAGATCCTTTTTTAAAAATAGTGCAAGCCCTAAAAAAAACCCTTTGTCTTTTTTAGGTACCTGGCAGGCTTAAGACTGATCATACTCTCTAAATTTTTCTCTATGCTGCACGTGCCTGAAAGGCTAGCCCAGAAAACTCCCCATGGGCCATCTCCCTACTTTTTTTTAATTAGAAGTTTCTAGCATTTATGATTGTGGGTTACCTGAAAACTTGCAGGCCTGTTGTGCATGCTGTTCAAGTAAGCATATGTGTGTGTCTGTGTCTGTGTACATGTGTATGTGAACAGCAATCCTTGTGGGTGTGAACAGCCATGCTTGTGTTTCCCTCTGATATTTAATGTGCTGTCTATAAATCCTAGCCTCAATAGCTATAAAAAGCCAACTTTACTGCAGGCAGACATATATTCTGCTGCTTTCCTGTACTTTTGAGTTATCTCATACTGAATGGCTATGCTACTTCCATTCTACATTACCATTAATTTTATAGGAGGTGTATAAAGAAGATGAACTTCAGGGATGCCTTTGATCTGAACATCCTAATGGGTACATAGCCTCAGGCACCACTGGATTTACTGTGTAATTCAGGATGTAATAACATTGCTGAATGCAGTACCAGAGGATGATAAAAATGGAGATGTGTATGTGTGGGGGAACTTACTTTTAGACAATTAGTATTTGGATGGAATCAAGGGCATTTGTACCTCTGGCTGCAAGTAGAGATGTAAAATTTTCAGAAATTTTGAAGTCATGGGGGGATACATTTTTTTCTGGAAAAAAATTGAAGTGTTGGGGAGAATGATATATACTCAATACAGCACTTCCAATCCTCCATTTGAAGCAGCAGCCGGGGAAAAAATTAAAAATGGCCATTGAGTTAACATCATGATATCACTTCTCAGGAAAACCCAAAAGTGCCATCTGTCCTCTCTAGGAATCATAGGAAACTCTCTGGTAAATAGAGTTTCTGGTGATACCTAGGCCCCTTCCACACATGCAGAATAATGCACATTCAATCCACTTTCACAATTGTTTGAAAGTGGATTTTGCTATTCCGCACAGTAAAATCCAGCTTCAAAGTGCATTGAAAGTGGATTGAAAGTACATTATCCTGTATGTGTGGAAGGGGCCCTAGAAAGGCATGATATTGCTTATGTTAAGTGGAAAGGGACTGCAGAAACTCTGAGCATAATGTCTTCATGCTATGTAACTTCTTTGGTAACAATATTACTGGGCACAAATTGTAGGTTGATGTTGGCTATACATTCCTTTAGCTTTTGTTTTGGGCCAAAGTGTGTAAACTGACTCCTTGAACAGTGTTTTTGATGTGATGTGTCATAATATGAAAATTGTCTCCGGTTCTTATATCTGTACTGAGACCATTCACACATGGAAGCCATTATCTGATGCTTCAGTTATCAGCATGCATTTGTGGACCAATCCATAAGAGGCCCATTGGTCACCTTTCTGTAATATGGCTTCAAGAATGTGATCTCTCCATACCTGCTATGGGGTTTGTTTGTAATCATGGCTGGATGAACTGGAATTTTCTAGCTTCAATTTAAATTCAGATGGTGAGGTGCCACCATATAGCATGTCCTCATTAAGTGTTAGCCAAAATATTGGAAATTTAATGAGGATGACTCACCTTTTACATTTTTCCATCACTGGGAGCCAAATTGTCAAAAGAATAGTTTTCATAATATTTCAGCTGCATCCAATCGGTAACAATAAAATGAAATGCTCTTTCTCTGTCTCGCTCAGATTGTAAGAACTGAGAATATCACAAATAAGCTTAAACACACGAATGAATCCGACCCAGTCTTTCTGCCAATTCCAGAAGTTTCTGATTTAAAGCTCTCTGATTGTGGTTCACCTCCAGTTCTAAGAGCTGTAATGAAATACAGATGCTGTAATGGGGTGACTGACTGACGGATGCAATTAATTTCCATGTCCCTATTGAGATAGAATATTGAAGTCTGCTGAATATATTTTCCATGGTCCATCAACTATGGGAAAGAAGAAGGTAACTTGATCTTTGACCTTTTCCTCACAGGTCATCATACATTCATCAGACTTTTTAGTCAGCCTATTACAGATAAGTGGCCCCTGCACTAAAAGTTATGAGTTTTGGAGCTCTGGTTCATTGTTGTTCAAGAGGATACAAAATCAGTTGACATTTCTGGGGTCAACCAAAGGTTATACGTTTAATTATGTGTTGGAAGAGTGATTTTTATGTTTGATGAGATTGGTGACCCAATATATCGATTTCCAAAATTGAAAAAAAAAGATAAAATCTAAATTGTTCTCTTACAGTTTCTTGACTGTATTCCAATCAAATGGAGAATTTGACAATATTCACAATTGGGTTCTGCTGAATGTGTCCAAAAACCCATAATCTCAAGGGGGCCACATCATTGATCTTCCGAGCTGCATTTCAGTTTGGAAAATAGCCCTAGCCCTTTTACTTATGGAGACAAAAACAGGAAAATGCGAGCAACATTCTACCAAAGTGCTTTTCACCAACTATACTTGCCCCAACTTGGAGATTGCTGATCTTGCCACGCTAGAATATGCAATAGGTTATTCTGTTCTAACATGCTGTATGTGAGGCTGCGCTTGAAGAAGAATCAGAAGCTGCAATTTGTGCAGAATGTGGCTGCCTATTTGTTGTTGAGGTCTGACCACAGAGATCACATTACAGCAATTTTACAGCCATTACATCGGCTGCCTGTTGGTTTCTAAGTAGTACAAGCCACTTGTGCTTACCTTCACAAAACTTCATGACCTGGGGCGCACATACCTCTCCTGCTAGTAGCCCATGTCAGCTAGTGGTTCATGAGAATTCAGTGACTGCACATTTGTGTGTGTGTGTGTGTGGGCGGGGGTGGGGGAGGGTTTGGAAGCCAGTCCAATATTATGGAATCAGCATTCTATAGAACATTTTTGCCTTTCAGAAGAAACACAATGATTAATTTTTGAGACAGGCTTTTGGATAAGGGATCTTTAGCACTCTAGCTCCAAAAGGCAACTGTTTGGATTCTGTAAGATGTGTTGTTTTTGGCTATTTTAATGGTTCTTTTTGATTTTTTTACAATGGTTTTGGTTTTATTGTTGTTACCTGCTTTTGGTCCCTGGGAGAAAGTTGTGTTTATAAACATTTTAATCAAACAAACTAGCACTGCACATACCAAATTACGAAGAATACTGCCAGGGAATGTCAGATGTCCTTATTTTAAGAAAGGGACTTTGAAAGACAAAAAAAGAGAAGATTTAGTTTCCATAGCAATTAAACGGGCGTTTCTCCAAGTTTGAGGTGGTTGCAAGTAGTGAAAGGTTCTTATTTGCATCTGGGATAGTGGAGCAAGGTTGGAGAATTAAACTTCTCATTGAGGTCCAATGACTTGAGAGCTTGGGCAACTGGGAAATTCCCCATCCCCCTAGTAAAATGATGTGCTGACGGTACCCATTTTACCACAGGGATAACTATCAAATACACAGTTGGTGGCACACACAGGAGAGGGGATTGTTCTCCTAAATGTATAAATAAAAGGTTCTCTTGACTCAGATCTTTAAAAATAGATGGTAGTAATGACTGTAGTAATGATTTGTGATTGTTATATTGACTACCTATGTGTTTTTAGTACAGTTCAGGATCCTTTAAAGCTCTTGACAACCTGGGCCCATATACATCAAGGACCATTTCTCCCGGCATTCATAAGCTCCATATACCTTATGGCAGGGGTCCACAACATGGTGCCTGAAGATGCCATGGTGCTCATCAGTATCTCACCTGGTGCCCACAAAGATTTTTCAGAAAGTTGGTGGAGCAAAGTGGAGGTAGCTCTTGGCCAGCACAGCTTCTGGTAGGACATTGGAGATATGATTGCAGATTTAAACTATTTTTCAGCAGCAGCTGCCACTTATGTTGGTTTAATTCTTTTTCTCACTTCATTTTCCTAGTGTATTTTTAAAATAACTTATTTTCTATCCTGCTCTTGAATCTTCTCTGGGTGAGAGTATGGCTCTGCCTCCCATAGCATCCATGCACCTAATACCTTGTGTCAGAATTCCAAAGGTGTCCACAGGGTCAAAAACTGATTGGGAACCCCTGCCTTAGGAAACCTACCTCATAGTAATGAAATCATCCTATGGAATAATAGGTATATCATGACCCCTAGTTACAGAGTGACAATCTAAGAATGAGTGACATAGAGTTCTACCAAAGACAGAAAGTCATAGAGATATGCCCCAAGATTGCTTCAAAATATGGACTTCTATAATTTTTGCTTTGCCTCGCCCATTTTACCAGGAAACCAATGTTTGTTTTCATATTGGCTGGTGCGCCTTTTGGCCACAACTATTTCTGCTTCCATGATGTGGTTAACTTCTATACTGCTAATGTGGTATCCTGTAGGAAGCAGACTGCTATTATACTACAGTGCATGATGTCATCTCAACGTTTCAGTAACTCAAACAGCATTTATTTTAAAATTATATCCTGTCCTTCAATCAAGTTCAGGGAAACTTAGTGCATAAAAAGAAATCAAGCTGCCACCACAGGACAATCTGTGAGGTGCCATGCTGTTCACAAGATACCCTCACATCCTAATGTATGATGTGAGAATGCCACTGAAAGGTCATGGACACAATACATATATATAAACCACTATGGTGTAGTAATTTTGGGGAGAAGCAAAAATGGAACGGAAGATGTGTATCAGTTTTAATGTATGCTAATTCACCTATGCTGATTTTACTTGGCAGTCCTGCAACTTACCAAAGCTGTTCCAGACAGTTGGGAGATCCTCAGGAACATGACAAGATATGACAAGCAGGGCTACACTGAGAAGGGGTGATTGGCACTGCCCTCCCCTCCCCGCCACTTTTAGTTCTCACACCCTGTTCATGGAAAGGTTCACAGAAGAACTGAAGGATGGATATCAGCCAAGCTGTAGCCACTCCCCATGCCTTCCTGTTCCTGAGATCCCTCCAAAATAGTTGTGATGGTGGGGGGCACAGGAAGCTGCAATGAGAGGGGAGGTGGGGAATCTATTCTGTGAACTTCTTGTGTTCATGGTTTGTCAGATCCAAATCACTGGTTTTATCTTTACCATGTTTGCTGTTTTATCTAGCCTAAGGGGCAAGTTCTTTATGAGCTCTTACCTGTTATGAGTGAGCCATAGTTTGTGGCCTCTTACTTTAATAAAGAGCCTAGAATATATGGAAAGCACTTAAGGCTTTGACAGTTGTATTGAGTAGCTCATTTCCCCTCCTTGAAAGGAAACCACAAAAAGGTATCCAAATCCACTTTCCACCAGCAATATCCGTAGACATTTTGAGGAAAGCGCAGGAATCTGATGAAACAAGTCTGTCAGCTTAAGCCCTAGATATTTTCACACAGTTAATCAAGTATTTCAATACTTGAGTTCTCCAACCGTACATATTTCTGATTTCCATATGGCACTTAAAAAGATATGACCATCCAACGAACAATGTGTTGTGAAAGACTGACTGTTCCCCCAGGTCTGCGGAAAGAAAAATATAGAATTCACCATGAAGTAAAATAAAATCACTTAACAATCCTATGGGACTTAAAAGACTAACAAAATATACTGGGGCATAAGCCTTTTGCCATCTTCCAGGTGTTTGAGAGTTTGTTGTTTTTATTGCCATTGAACTGACATAACTAGCCCTCTAGAAATTGTCAGTCAAATAGAAAGTAAACCCATAGTGTTGATAATATAAGAGGCATATTTGCACTGAGCTCCCTCTCCTCTCCAAACTACACCCCCACCAGCTCTTCCCCTAAATTCAGTGTTGGCAACCTAATTACAAAGCATGTTTGAGGTCATAAGAATTATTTGTTATATATTTGGTTATTTTTGCTGTTTAAATTGGGGGTGATTCGCCAGTATAGGTTAATTGTTAAGAGTGTTGGCCTAGGCCCATGGTGGCGAACCTATGGCACTCCAGATGTTAATGGACTACAATTCCCATCAGCCAATTTGCCATGCTGGCAGGGGCTGTTGGGAATTGTAGTCCATGAACATCTGGAGTACCATAGGTTTGCCACCACTGGCCTAGGCCTAGGACCGTGGTGGCGAACCTTTGGCACTCCAGATGTTATGGACTACAATTCCCATCAGCCCCTGCCAGCAGGGCCAATTGGCCATGCTGGTAGGGGCTGATGGGAATTGTAGTCCATAAGGACACTGGTTCATCTTTTTCAGCATACTGTTTCACAATGTCCAACAGTTACCCTGGAGGGCCCAACAAACAAGGCTGAGGCCTTCCTCCCAGCACTGGCATCCAGAGGTTTGCTGTCTCTGAAGATGGAGGTTTCCTTCAATCAACATGACTCGTAGCCATTTACAAGCTGTTTTCCATACATCTGTCTAACCCCCCTTTAAAGCTATGGTTGTGGCCATCACCCCTTTTAAAGCTATGCTTGCTGAATTACTCTTTAAGGAAATAAAGATTTCCTTTTGTATGTTATGAACCTATTTCCCAACAGTTTCATTGGGTGCCACCCAATGGGAGATTTAGGCATCAAAACCCCTTAGATCAGTCATATATTCTGAGCCCCTTACCTCATATGTTTGTTGTGATGTCATAATGAAGGAGAGGAGTATGATGTAAGTCTCTTTGGATCCCCATTAATAAGAAATAAAGTAAATAAATATATATTTTGCTAGGGCGGGATGTTGCAAAATGCTAGCCTGTAGATGTAACAATTTGATCTCATGAATGGTCACGTTCTGAGTTGGGAGTTGGGAGGAGGATGGTGGGAAGACTGAGGTATAGATTACCATTATGACCAAGCAGTCCAGATTCTGTTGCCAGGGGACACTGGTGACAGTTGGGGAAAACTGTTTTTTTATAACAGTTGCTGGAGGCTTGATTAGAGGAGCGGAGGTAGGGCTGCAGTCCTGAGAGAAGAAGGTGACTTGGCATACTTACAGATGGCAGGTAGGTTAGGGGAAAATCATCTAGATATGTTACTGTTATATATTCTTTTGATGACTATTTCTAAGAGAACAATCATGAATGTTTACTACTTAAGGCAAGTGCTTAATTTTCCAAACCCCCGAAGACTTCTGTAAAGTGATTTGTAACTGACTCTCATATTCAATTGCTCTTCATTCCTGTTCCCCAACATCTAGGAGTGAGGCACTCTGGGTGTCTGGCTAAGGTTTGTCATGCTTGTAGCCATTTTAGGTATCTGCTGCTTGGTGCATCCTATTGAATCCGAGGAATCTGGGATCCTGATTTACGAAATTGAGAGGGAAGAAAGTGAAGGTGTTTTTATCCAATGAAATCAAAGTCTTGGTGTTAGCAGTATTTACTGGCCCTGGAGTTGGAGTGGTGGGGTGGCTGGAGTTCTTGAACACCTACCCAGCCTTGAAGGAGAGTGCCCTCCACCCTGGGCATGCCAGTGGCCTTCGCTTTTCCCTCTCCCAGCCCCCACACATCTCCCACTCACTGCAGCAGCTGCCCCCTTTTGCCTCCTGCTTCTGCCACTCCCAACCTTTCTTCCACCCC
Organism: Sphaerodactylus townsendi; assembly: GCF_021028975.2. Lineage (NCBI taxonomy): Eukaryota > Metazoa > Chordata > Lepidosauria > Squamata > Sphaerodactylidae > Sphaerodactylus > Sphaerodactylus townsendi. The sequence continues at coordinate 25,445,008 of NC_059432.1, forward strand.
ACTGCTTCTGAGATCCTCTGCTGCTTCTGCCATCTCTTTTCACTTCTGGCACCCCCACTGTTTCTGCCACCCTTCCACCACTTCTGCCACACACACACACACCCAAGCAGCTTTCAACACTATCAATGTTGTGGAATGTGTGTGGATGAAGCAGCAGTAAAGCCCATTGCAGGGGAAAATGCTCCCCCCGCCCTGCTTTTCTGAGCCCATTGCAATGGGCTTAACGTTTATTTTCAAATAAGCGCTATGAGGCTGTGAGGTAGTTTGAGGCTGTACGCAAAATAGGTTTAAAACTTTCCAAAATTATGGTTATGCTCAAGGTTGCCTACCTCATTAAGTAGTAGATCCCCATTTTCCAACCTCACAGCTAACTTTTCGGATTGGCACGGACATGTAGCGTCTGTCTCTGATTAGAGGAATTGCTTGCAAAGCCAAGAGATGGTCTCAGTCCTCATATATATCTGCCTCCTTCACATTGTATTCTATAATATGCATACTAATAATTGATATCAACATTATTGTACTTGTGCTAAGCAAACTGCTTTATAATCTTGGCCCTTTAAAAATATAAATAATTAATGTGTGTTACCTATCGTACTTTGGCTAGTAGCCTCAGAAGGCTGTGCACATCCTTGTACATCTAGCCATTCAGTGGCAGTGCAAATGTTGATCCTTATCAACTCTTTTTCTAGTTCAGTGTGACTGCGGACATCCGCTATTCAATGTGATTCCCTGCACAAAGCTATTCTTTATCTTTAATTAACCCACTCCATACTAAATAGATATACAATACATAGTGCAGGTATAGATTAGGAAAGGGTGTGTAAGTAACTAAGAGGGAGACATAGGCAGAAGTCTCATTCCAGTGCTAGCAATCCTACAATCCATGGGGCTTGTGATTTTGATTGGAATGCATATTTCTGTTTGTATCATGTGCATCCTTGAAGTTTAGTGCAAGGAAGATGAGCATTGCCGCACTGGTCTGCATCAGCTTCACACATCAACCTCCCTAGCTGAATTGAGGGCTGTGGGCTGTTATGAAGTGCTGTCATTGTTTTATGTGACCAAAAAGATAGGTTGGTGAATATGGAGTGGCTAGGTGCAATGGTGTGAGAATGGTATGCATGTAATAAGCTGAAAATTGGATAGTGTTCACTGCATTTATTTATTAATCAGATATGTAGCCCATCCTTCCTGCAGGGAGTACAGTCTGCCATATTGGAGTTATCCTCTTGTAGCTCACAACAAAATTTGTTTAGGTTAGGCTGAGGAGGAATTGTCCCCGGGCGCCATCCCCACCCCCCCCAATACACCTGTGGCTCCCAGTGTTATGTGCCTGCAGCCAGAGAGACAAAATGTGCTTTGACAGAGATCCACACATCCTAGCTAGGTGCACTGAAATTGTATTGTGTTGTGCAAGCTGTGATGTGAAATGCAGTTTGCTGCGGATCATGTTGCTGCTTCAGCTGATGACAGAGCTCTGGCAATCTTTGCTGAAGTGTGATCTCATCCATTTCCAAGGTGTCAAACAGTCCCTCAAGGTTTCTGAATGGCAACCCAAAATTCCCATATGCTGTGACATAACAGCTACTGAAATGGATTATGACATCACAATATATGGTAGTACTTTGTTTAAACAACAAGAACCTCTTTCCACTGGGGCTACAAAATGATTTTAAAATAACATCCATCTACTTGGAAACAAAGCACATTGGCTTGTCTCTGGATTTGATGGTGAGAAGAAAATGTTTAGGAAAACGGCAACATCAGAAGAAACCAGAGTGGCAAGTGCAACAGTAATCATGTTTCCAGGCATATAATGTCAGGGCAGAACTATCTGTTATGAGAAATATGAGACCATGACACAAATCAGCAGTCCCATGCTGAGTTTCCCATCTGTATTGGGCAGTATAACTTCCTATGTCCCCTTTCTCATCCTATGTTTTACTTGTCATCACCCCCATAATGTCAGCCAATGATGTAGGGCAGGAAAGTGCACATGAGGTGAGTTGGACTACATGTAATGGAGGGGTAAGGAGGACAGCCTTGCGATGCTGCTGTTAGGCTATGTGGCGGTGCCCTCATATATCTATTGAAATTCAGCAACTGAAATGAACTTGGTTTCATACTCATAAGAGTAGCTGCTGCTGTCTTAGTACACCCAGGAGTTCCAATCACAGCACCATAACAGGAATCTGTGTGGTTTAGAACTTACAAGGTTCGGTTTATTACATTCTGCAGAGCCTGGAGAAGTTGTGCCTCGTGAAAATTTCCATTCCATGCATTTTCTATTCTATATTCTATTCCTAAAGGTACAGTTTGAAGCTGAAGCCTTTCATATGCTGACTGACCCAGTGAAGAACCTGTCAGACTTGACATTATCTCTCTAGGTGTGATGACCGTTCCATCCATGGCCACCAAAAGCAATATCCAATAAACAAACAAACAAACAAACAAACAAGAAGTGCCAATTAATATTTGTTCCCTTAATTCTTCCCCATACGGTAACTGCCATCAGGAATATAAATTCCAAAACAAAACATAAAACAAAAACAACAACCCCTTTATCTCCTTTTGGTACAAGCTTATAAGGCAAAGTGGATGGCTTACATGGTCCTAAGGAAAATTGGGTGGAATTCAAATGTTTCTTCAAAGAAAGTAAGATTTTATTATAACTGATGGGTAACTTGAAAGTTTTTAGAAAAATATATTGTCGAAGGCTTGAGAACACAGTTTTAGAAAAATATTTAGAAAAATATTTACAAAATAAAATCAAAATATTTAGAAAAATATTTACAAAATAAAATCAAAATGTGACAACAAGTACTTTGAGGACTTCACTCAAAATAAATTCACTCTGACACTTTTTGACAGCTTCGCTCTTTCTCTCTTAGTTCTCTCTTTTACTCTCTGTCTTTATTTTGTCTAACAGTTTATTGAGGCTCTGACTTTCTCTGTATACCTTCTGACAACACTGACTCATTCTCTCAACACTCTTTTTACTCAGAAGCTCCAACACATTCTTCCATGTTCACACAGTGCTGTAACACCAAATCTACCACTGCCTATACTTTTTAAGTGTCTCTGCTCCATGAGTGACCCTGCAAAAAACAGCCCACCAATTCATCAGGTCCACCCAACAACGGCAACATGTTTCTCAACAGATCCAGTCCTGAAAGCATACTGACTGGGAAGTAAGTCTCACTGAACTCTCTGGCATTTACCTCTGAGTAAACACGGTTATGCTGGAGCTGCAGAAAAAAATAAATGCTAGCCAAGAGTGTGATATCCCAGTTACCTTGCTCCCACTGTTCCTTATATGCCCCAGCATTTTAGTGTTCTATTACTGATGCAGTAGCCCCAGCACTTAAACGTCTCAGTGCCCTAACGTTTCACTGGTATTTTAATATGACAATTTTTTTAAAAAATAAAAAATGTACCCTGGAAAGTGGAGGAGGAGAGAGAGGAAAAAAAATGTGTGAAGGGAAGGTTGGGCAACTATATGAGGGCATAGATAAGGGTGAGGTGTTTGAAGGGTTAGAGCAGTGGTTCTCAACCTTCCTAATGCCGCGACCCTTTAATCAGAGGTGGGATCCAGCAGGTTCTCACAGGTTCCTGTGAGTAGGTTACTAATTATTTGTGTGTGCCGAGAGGGGGTTACTAATTGCGCTCTTAGCCATTACGATTTTTGCCTTAGTTAATGCCTCCTCTCCCCAGCAGCGCCGCAGAACTTCTGAAGCAGTTCATGGAGCGCACCGGCAAGTATGCGTGTATAGCCTTCGGCTGCGTGTATTCGCTTTCCCGCCTGGCGATCGGGCGTAGTGGCTACGCCCCGCTGCCACAGCGCTGCCCGTCTATAGTCATGCTTCACCCCCAGAATGCCCAGCCACTTAATTGATCCCCCACCTGCCCCATTGGCGCTACGCCAGTTTGAATCCCTCCACCATGGGAACCTGTTATTAAAATTTTTGGATCCCACCACTGCCTTTAATACAGTTCCTCATGTTGTGGTGACCCCCAACCCTAACATTTATCCATTTAACAGACGGAGAACACTGATGCAGAGAGTCTTAGGCGACCCCTGTGAAAGGGTCGTTCGACCCCCAAAGGAGTCCCGACCCCCAGATTGAGAACCACTGGGGTAGAGAGAGAGAAAGATTTTCACTCACTCAGTGAAAACTGACTTCGAAATGGATTGGGAAAACATTGCTGTTAAAGTGTTTGGGAATACCATGAACAAAAAATGATTGCAAAACATTTTCAAAATCAAACAGGGGAAAATGCATGCAGAAAATCGCGCCCCAGGCTTCAGCCTGGAGGCGCCGTTGCAAGGGGGGAGGGACGATTGGAGGCTTCTTCCTCCCGCCGGCCAAATGAGGCGGTCACGTGGCCGGGTGCCGGCACGTGACAGGGGCCTCAGCAGCCTTTAAAAGGCTGCGTCGGCGGGGGCCGGGCCTCTTTCAAGGCCGGATCGTTCAAAGGGAGACTGTTTTCGGAGCTTCCTTGCGGCCTTGTGAGAGGAGGATCGGCCTCGCCGAGACTCGTAGGGCTTTTCACCCCCCCCCCCACTCACCGGGACAGGCGTTTGTAGGGCGCGCGGCTGCTGCGCCGGCCTTTGGCTGGTGCGGCGGTGCGTGCGTGTGACTGGGCGATCTTCCTTCGGCTTCTCAGGCAGGCGGGGGAGATATTGGGCGGTGCAGGGCTTTCATCGGAGGGCTTTCATCGGAGCTCCGCCCGTCACTCGAATGATCGGGTATGCTCGCTTTGCTGCCCGGCCGTGAGGCTTGCAGGGATATCAAGGGCTTCGGCCGCTAGGGCGAGCTCCGGGCGCATTACCTTTCAAGGCGCTGCCTCCCCCCCCCTCTGAAAGCGTTCGCGCGCGAGAAGCGCGGCGGCCAGTTTCTGCCTTCCTTTTGCTGCTCCGCGAGTCTCCCGCCGGGCGCTTAATTAGAAAACGCCACCGGAGGGACCTGGGCGCCTGTTTTAAGAACAAGGGGGTCACGGGCTTACATTAAGTCCTCTTCCCTTGGGACTACTCTAAAGGCCGCCTTCGCCGACCGGCAGTTTGGTGAGCTCATAGGGACAATCTTTAGGCCAGCATCGCACGACGGCAGCGCGGCGGCCATTTTGTCCCCTTCCCGGTGGGAGGGACTGGAAGGAGCGCGCCATTTCCTTTGGTATTCTTCAGATAGCTTAAGGCGTCGCAAGGCAGCGGCCATTTTTGGAAAAACTTTTGGGCTGCTTTTATGGCTGCTACAAAGTCCAATCCCGGGTGTGATTTCTTTGTGGCACTTTAATCTGCAAGAATCCTGCACTTGTAAGTTAAACTGGGAGCATATATATATATAGTCATAGATATAGCATATATAAAGGGACAAACAGCAAACAAGGGCAGAGAGCGGTTTTGAATTAACAAAAAAAGCAATTTTATTGGTGGAGTTAGTCAGGGCCATGGCATCGAAGGCTCAAAGGCACAAAGAAGAGAGCAAGGAAGGGTGGCCAAAACCATGCCACTCAGGCCTTCTGCAGAATGGGGCAGGTAACGAACACTCCTTCCCCCTTCCGGAATTTGAGTCAGCCATGCCACAACCTGATAGGGAGTTGTCAAGCTTTTTTTACCTCCAGCAGGTGCAATCCTCTCCTCTTCCAGCGCAGCAGCTCCTGCCATGCTCGGGAGCGCCCCTGAGCAGTAATCCGGCCAGAGGCCGCAAGATTTGGAGCAGGGGTCTGGGCGGCTGGGAGGTGCTGGGGCAGCCTGGGCCGGGAAACCCAGGCCCGCCGGGCCTCCCTCTATTCCTCGACCAGGATGAATAGTCCCTCTGTGCTCATGCCTCCCTCATGGGCTACAAAGTGGGCTGCCCATATCTGGAAACTCCCTGCTTTTATGCCATATACTTATCCATATATTCTCCAGAGGCATGGGCATGACGCTAACCCCGGTACGGGATGGCCAGGCCAATTCAACCCCTCCCCTGGTTTTGGGGCAATGGCCAGGAGAGGTTTCCGCGGAAACCAGCCCCCTTATTTTTGGCCTTCTCAAGTTCAAAGTTCTTCTGGTAGTCAGCCAGTGGAACGCAGGTCCAACAGGAGCTTGGGTTCCTCTGCCACCAATTTTGGGGGGGACTCAGGTCCATCAGAGCTTCTGGGTTGCCAGGCACTCCCCGGAGCGTGGGTTCCTTCGGGACCCGCCGTCCCAATAGTTTGTGGTCCAGAGCCGACGACTGGGGATTGTACTCTGCCTGGACCAACGGGCAGTGTTGAAGCTGCAGCAGGCTCCTGCCAGCCAGTCTTCGTCGGCCAGAGCCAGAACCAGACGGAGCGGAAAAAAGGCCTCGCGTCGCATTCAGGATCTTCTCGGCGGTCTTCCTAGCCTCATCCTCGCCTGGTGAGTCTGCTAGATGTGGATTCCGCCCAAGCAGCTGGAGATTACTGGGAAAGAGGGGAGAAGGTGTTAGCTCTTCCCCTCTGGATTTCTCACTCAGAGGAGAAAAGGGGAGCTGGCAGTGGAGGACGGTGATGGGAACTCTAGGGGCTTCAGTGTTTTTTTGTTCCGCATGGGACCCTGGGGACTCTTGTGTTCCCATTTGCCGAGCAAGTTAAGAGAACGTGTCTCTGGATGGGTAATTTTATGTAGATATCTTCACGCAAGTTCTGGCGGCCGGAAGAGGATCCAGAAGAGATGTTCCCCGGGTCACTTAAGAAGAGAAGAGAACGCTCCAGAAAGAGCATTCGAGCCGTTCCTTCGACAACCGGCTGAAAGGGTTCGGCCAAATATATGGCTCTGATAGGAGCCGCTTACCCACCAAGCGGGCCTGCAAGGCATCTGTCTTCTCACTGGGCTATTGTTTTGAGGGCACGATCCCTATCAGGGGATGCGGCTGCTATCAAGCAGCCACGAGGCATTCCAGTAAGAGTGCCTCCTACATCGCCCGTGGGGACGCGAGGGTGGGATCTAATACACTGCATCAGACGCGGATGATGACAAATGCAATTAAATCCGCGCCATCTGGTGCTACCGCGTCAACTGGGGGGCTGAGGGGCCGAGGGAAAAGAAGTTTAGTCAGCGGGACCTCACCGCTTAGCTTGCTGGGGCCTTTTAACCAAGGTTCCCAAAGAGGGAGAAATGCAGGTTCGAAAGCACAGCTGTTCCCGTTGTTTTGGGGCCTACACCAGGGTACAATGCTCGCGAATCGGTTTCGCCAAGCTCCCTTTCGACGTGCGGGCCGGAACCCTTCTGGCTCCGGCAACTTTTAAGAAGGACGGTGGCAGCCAGGGGAGGATCCTTCCCCTCGCCAGAAAGGCCTGAAGTCCCGGAGGTTCTGCAGAGTCTCGCCCCTTCCCTGGTGCAAGCGCGGTGCAAACCTTTTATGCCAATGCATGGACAGGTATCCGTGTCGGGAAGACGCGATTGTACTTAAAGGAGGGATTTCAATTTGGTTTTCACATCCCATTTTTAGGGAGTGTGGGTATAAACCTCAGCTCCCAACTTAAACACCAATAGCTAGGGAATTGCTCTTTCAGCGGTAGTGAAGCTTCTTTCAAGCAAAATTGCAAAAGAATGCTTGGCAGGCAGAATCGCAGGTCCCTTCGCATTTCAACCTCCTCGCTACCCAACCTCCGTGTTTCCCCCATAGGGTGCGGTTGTCCCCAAAAAAGGCTCCCCGGGAGTATAGGATGATACAACATTTGTCCTACCCCGCAGGGAGGTTGCGAACGACTCTATCAACCCAGGCATCTGCTCTTGTTCGGTATGCTACTGCGGATGAGGCAGTGAGTCTCATCCGGGAGATGGGAACCGCCCTCAAGCAAGTTGGCAAAATGTGGATATACAGTCAGCCTCTTCGGCTGCTGCCCATACTACACCCTGGTGGACTTCGAACTATTGGGTTCGACTCTGAAGGAAATTGCGCGTCGACAAATGCATGCCCATGGCTTGCTCTCTATAGCTTGTGCAGCCTTTGAAAAATTTAGCACCTTTTTGGAATGGGCACCGGCGATCGCATTAATGCGCAAAAAAAGTTACGACATTATTTGGATGACTTTTTACCTGCGGCGCAGCTGGCTCCACTTAATGCTGGCGATGTTGCTTTCAGCGCTTCAGGTCATGGCGGAGGAGCCAGGGGTTCCTTTTGGCGTCCGACAAGACTGAAGGGCCCTCGCGGTCTTGCTTTAACCTACTTTAGGAATTCAGTTGGACACTGTGGCAGGAACATCTTCCCTGCCCATCGACAAGCTGGATAACATTGCGCCGCGACTGATCGCAGACACCTGTGCAAAAAAGAAATGCAGGCTGCGGGAAATCCAGCCCCTGCTAAAGCAATCTTTAATTTTGCCTGCAGGGTTGTCTCCCCAGGAAGGGCTTTCTGTTCCTTTCATGGCAAGGTCCTTTATGGGCTGGCCCGTTCCCTATCATCACATTAGGGTTACTTCTGGTCTTCTCCAAGACCTAGGGGTATGGGCCGCTTTCTGGAGCCGCTATAACGGAGTTTCCTTTTGGCAAGTTCCTCGGGAGCTGCAGGATAGCTTTTCAAAGTTCACACCGATGCAGCTGGCTCCGTATAGGCTTTGGCATTTATTTCAGGGGCCAGTGGTGTGCAGGGGAGTGGCCAGCAATTGCATGGTCTCTAGACTGGAATTTTGAGGGACGTTTACCTTTCCTGGAGTTGTTCCTTCTGCGCTACGGCGGTTCTACATCTGGAAGGATGCGTTTCGCTTAATTCATGCAGTTAAGTTCTGGTGTGACAACCAGGCTGTGGTCAGGGTGGTAAATCGGTGTCCAGCCGGTCAGGTTTCTGCGGGTGATGCGGCTAGTAAGGGAATTCCGGTGTTCTGGCTTGCCCGATTAATAACATCTCCTTTAAAGCCGTTTTCTTGCCAGGTATAATTAACAATACCATAGCTGACGCTTTGTCTCGCCATTGTAGTCAGCCGCTTTCGCTCACTAGTTCCCGATGCCGGCCAATTTCCGGAGAGGTGTCCCGACCATCTGTGGTACCCCTGGAGGCAGTCAATAGCCGAAGGTTAGTAAGGTCTTGGCAGCCTACTGGCTCCAGCTACCCGTCGCGCGTATGAAGCGGCACTGAGCACCTTCTTTGCTTTAGTTTTCCATCGGCGAGCCTAGCCCCATGTAAGGGCTTCATAAGGATTTGCGTGCTCCGGTATTCGGTCCATTTGAAGGATCACAAATGGCTGCCAGGACTATTAAGGTCCATTTCGAAGTGCCATTTCCTTTTTCTCAGCCAGGCCCTGGGGATCACTGACCACTCCCGCTGCTTTGAAGCTAGAAGAGCCGTGGGCTCGCGGCAGCGCGGTTTCCCCAGACTGCAAGATAGTAGGCGTCCCATCACCAAGGAGCTCCTGGGAACTCTTTACTTAACGCCACAGACTCAGTTTGTGACTCTTGCCTAAGTGAGTCTACACTGTTCTCCAAGCCTTGTTTACCTTTGGCTTTTCCTGGGGCCTCTTCGGTGTAGGTGGAGCTAGTGGGCCCCATCCACCACATCATTGGCTCCTAAGGCTTTGCAAAGGGCCGATATGTCCATGGCCGAAGGGAACTTTACTCTATATGGTTGGCGGGGTCCAAGACTGGACCAGCGTAGCGCCGAGGAACGGTAGTATCTTTGGCCCCCTCCCCACCAGGGGCCCCTTGTCCGGGTGGCTCGAGAAGCTGCATTTTTAGCTGTCCGCCCTGAAGGGCAGGGTCCCCTGTTTATCTCACAACGATGGAGCATCAGTGTCCAGATTTCAATTCACGGCTGTGCCATGTACAGTTGTGCTTACAATTCTTTTAGGACCTTGCAGCAGAGCAGAAGTTCGGTTCCCACTCCCTTTCGGATTGGGGCAGCTACCACGGCCTCTCAAGAGGACACACTCTGCAACTGAAATTCAGGCCTTTAGGCCGCTGGAGATCTTTGGCTTATCGCTTATGTCCGGCCTCAATTTTCGCTGTAACTTTGTTCTTTTATAGTTCCGGTGGCCTCATTGCTACCTAGTTTCTGGATGGTCGGCTACAGTATTGTTTACTGGGCTGGGCGCATTACGCTAAGAAGTCGGGCTGGGGATAACACCTTGGACTGGACAGCTCTCTGGACATTCACTGGCTGGCATGGCGCAGGCATGCGGTGGTCTTCTCTTGCTCTTCGAAGCCGCGGAACTCGGTGTTTCCAGTATGGCTTCTGTGACGCAATAGTTCTTCAGCTGGGGGAAAATGACATTCCTGCTTTCTCAAGGGAGTAGCATTGCAGGTTCTGCCATGAGGGATGACTTAAAGTTACTTCGCTACAAGATGCCACAGACTGCTGCTCTGGTCGAGCTTTCCTGCCAGGTTTTGAGGACTTGGAGGAACGCTGTGGTTCCGGCCAGAGTTAATAAAGCCAGGTCCAAGGTTTGTCGGTCTGGGCAGCCCGGCTGGTATTGAGCATGGGAGGGGATGTTATTCCCCATGTTGATTTGGTCCCATGCTCTGCCAAAGCGGTATTGCTTTTGCCCGACGGAGTCCACTGGACGGATCAGGGCCGTATTATTCTGCCGGTACCATGTCCGCCAGGCTCTGCTGGAGTGCAATTTCAAGGCCCGCGACTCGAGCTAAGCTGAAATCCGCCCCGCTCTTCGATGCAGTGACTTTGCTCTTACTGAGCTGTGAGACTCTTGGCCAGTTGAAGTTGGGGCGGGATTGCTGGTTTGACAGCTCGGTGCGCTTTAGGGCACAAGAGAACATCCTATTTGGGGAAGGCGGTGAAGCTTGTATGCCGGACCTTTCCTAACTTCAGGGGCCTCCATAGGAGGTCCGTGGGTGCTTACATGAGCTCTCGAAACAATAAGCCTGGGGGCTACGCTGATATTTCCGCCGCCCAGCAGGGAGGGGTGTACCAAATTGGGTTTTCGGCCCATGTGGTACCTAGTAACTTCCTGTTCTGTTCCCTCGGGGGATGTGCCGGACAGGGGTTCCTTGTCTGCTGGATGGGCCTTATAAATGTAGCCACGCCCCATAACCAGGTTCAGCGGTTTCACACCAGCTACAGGATGTGCTCTGTTATGCTCAGCTTCCAGCTTCAAGATTTCTTGTTATGCGGCAAAATAACCTTTGGGCTTCGCGCTCGCATTTCTATTCCAGACGCTGTGTTAGTGTTCTGGAATGAACGGAGCCTCCACACATCCCCATGCAATGAAAACCATAACACAATGATTTGGGTGGCAAGATATGTTGTAAACAACTTATGTGAAAAAGGCCATAGTGTTACTTCAGACTCAAACATTAATTATTGAAAATTTCACAGCTAGAATCAACTGACTATTGAGCATTTTCCAGGCTGTAACCTGGTAGTTTTGCTCCTAATGTTTCACCCGCATCTATGACTGTCATCTTCAAAAGCACGACATTGTGAGATGTGTTTATCTCTGTAGCACAGTGTGGAGTTAATGTGTGGTGTGTTTTGTCTTCCTCACAGGTGGGGTGAGGGGTGAGGTGCATTTGCAAAAGTGATAAAGTGTTTTTTTAAAAAAGATTTTATTTTTATAGATGTAAACAGATGTTAGGGGGAAGCTATCTAGGTGATTGAGAGGCATTCCCGGAACCATGTGCCAGCCTAAAATAACACATTGCTGCTATTGAGATATATGTAACCAGCCTGCTATATGTAACCACTGCCATCTGCGCATTCTTCCCTTGATCTTTGCTTTATGGCTTCACAGGCTCATAGACAACTAGGCTTCCCTTGATCCTCCCATCCTATGCAGGGACGTAGGTATAGATTTTTTTATGGGGGGATTCGGGGTGGGGCCACACCCCCACCCGCCCCAGGGGATGGCCACGCCTCCCTAAGCCCCGCCCCTGGCCTAGCGCTTATAAAAGCAGCTCTCTGAGGTCGGGGATGGCAGACTCCCCTGCCCTGCCCTCCCCTGCCCCTCCCCTCTGGGCTGAGGCATAGAGGGAAAATGGAGCCTGGTGCACAATCTCACCTTTGCTCCCCCCTCAAGTAGCCGCTGTGATGCTGGAATCCACCCCCCAAACAGCAGGCACGCCTTTGAATGGTGTTTAAACCAGGATCCACCTTAAAGTGGGAGAATCGTGGGTCCCAAGTTAAACAACATTGAAAGTGATGCTGCTTCGGGGTGGACATCCCCCACCCTGAAACGGCATCACTACTCTTCACTGTGGTGTAGTGGGTTAAGAGCAGGTGCATTCTCAAACGGGAGGAACCAGGTTTGATTCCCCTGCCAGCTCTGCCACTCTGAGCTGTGGAGGTTGTTATCTGTAGTCTTCAGATTAGCCCGTGCACTCCCCACACATGCTAGCTGGGTGACTCCATGGGCTAGTCACAGCTTTTCTTTGTGATTTCAGCCCTGCACCCACTTCACAGGGTGTTTGCTGTGAGGGGGGAAGGGCAAGGAGATTGTAAGCCCCTTTGAGTCTCCTACAGGAGAGAAAGGGGGGGATATAAATCCAAACTCTTCTTCTTCTTCTTCTGATTCAGATTCTCCCTTTAAATCCATGCCGAAAGTGACGTGGATTTAAAAGGAGACTCTGGGGATCTTTGGCGGGTAAATGCTGTCAGGGGTGCAATGGTTAGGTGCCTTGTATAATTAAACTTTCTCAGGGTATCTTTAGGAGTCTCTCCTAATGATACCACCCAGGCTTGGGGAAGTTATTCAGGGGGTCCAAAGCATGGACCCTCAAAAAAGTGTCTCCCATCTCCTGGGTTCCCATTGGAAAACAATGGGGAACAAGGGCAGACCCTTTGGGAGTCCATAGCTTTGGGACTCCCCGTAATTCTCAAACTTCACAAAACCTAGATTCTCCCTATGATCCCTTCTAGGTACAGTGAAGAGTTCAGGATGTCCAAAGTTATGGATCCGCAAAAGATGCAGCTATCTTCCATTAGCTCCCCATTGAAAACAATGGAGGATGGGGTAATTTTTTTTAAAGTCCATAGCTTTGGAATCCCCTGGAATTAAAATCTACAAAGCCTGGGTGGGATCACAGACTCTCCTGATGATACTTCCCAGGTTTGGTAAAGAATGGTTCAGGGGGTCCAAAGTTATGGACCCTCAAAGGTGGTAGTCCCCATCTTCTTCTATTAGTTCTATTGAAAACAATGGAGGAGCGGGGGTACTCCCTTGGGGAGTCCATAACTTTGGAACCCCCCTGAACCAAACTCCCTCACCAAACTCCAGGTAGTATCATCAGGAGAGTCCCCCAAACAATCCCTGAAAGTTTGGTGCTGCTAGCCCAAATAATGCGCCCCCCTGCAGGCTGTAAAACCGAAAGAGCAACAAATTGCTTTTAAAACCCGCACAAAATCGGGTGGAAGTGGTTTCTCTGGACATGAATGGGGGGGGTTTTCAAACCCGAGAAACCCCCCCCTTACCTACGTGCATGATCCTATGTGAACAATGTTGCTTTCGTTATCTTGTGGGGTAGGAACCCAGGTGGCTTTCTCTTGCTATCTGCTCGAGATCTCAGGGTGCTGTAGCTCCAAAGATGGTTTTTCACAAATTCTTGGGAAATTGGGAAGGGGCTCACTTTAGGGATAAAGGGGACTGTGAATGCCAACTTCGGCAGAATTGGCTTTGCTTGTGCGGTACTTTGATGCCTGCTTGATAAATGCTACTGATCAATACTTCAGAGTCTGTTTGTTGGCTAAAGGATCCCAGCCCTAACAACAAAACAGAAAAAACCCAAAGACAAAGAAAAGAATATACAGGTATAATGAACAATGATATAGTAAACAATAGACAATGTGTTGATAGCAGTTACAAACAGTAAATAGAGGTGTATATGAACTTTAAATAGTAATTACCATAATGAAAACATAAATCATGATACCCTATGTAGTATTTGATAAACCTGATGTTGATATTAAATGTTATTAAATGTATATTTAATTATAATAAAATGTATATTTAATTATAATAAAATAGAATTGATAAATAGTATGCGGTGTTGATTGCTGTTGTAAATTTCTAAAAACACTTCCCAAATATTGAAAATTAAATTGACATATTATTATCATCTATTCTTAATGTATTTAAATCCCCCCTTTTGACATTTTTACAGTACAACATTTCAAGATAATTATTTATATAAATATAATTTCAACAGTCTCCTTTTCAGCTCACTATTTTTAGGTATAATGTAAATAATATGCTTTCCACATATCTTGAAATTCTTTAATTGGTATTTATTCACATAATTTATTAGTTTTGGTGTTACTGCATTTTTAGCTAGTTTGCTTCTCAGGTCCTCTCGTCATGGACACTCTTCTGCTTTCCATTTTGTTGCAACTTTAACTCTGGCTGTCGTTATCATTTATCTAAACAATTCTTACATCATTTATTTTACAATTCTTCTTTTTTGGCAGATTGCCTAATAGCATGCTCTTGGCTTCCATAGAAAATTTAATTTTGGGAATTTTCTGAATTTTGGCATGTATTTCTTAACTCATTTTTTGTCTTTTTCCATGTCCACCACATACGATCAAAAGTGCCATCCACTTCTTTGCATTTCCAACATTTCCCTTTATGGTTCTTGTCCATTTTTAAATATCCTTTGAAGTAATATACGACCGATAAAACATCTTGTACTGATTTTCTCTTTATGTTTGGCTGTAAATTGTATATCTTTTGTCCAGAAGGTTTCCCATTGTTAGAGAGATAGTTCTTCCTCAAATGTTGTGTCATCTAACCATACACGTTTTAGCTTGTTTTGTATCTTTGTCAGGTTGCAGCTTGTAAATTTATCCTAATAGATGTTATTTTTTATGCTCACCACCTTTTCAAATTCAGTAGGCTCCCTTATTACAGTTCTTACTGAATGAGTGTCCTTAATCTTGAAAGTAGCTGAAAATATAGTAGCCATGGTACTTTTTTGTCTTCACCTATCTTCTTTTGCCTTGAGAGTTTCTTCTTGAGAGTTTGTCATATGTTATAAAAACATTATTTTTTCTCATATTTTTATCATAGTATGCCTCTATGAGAATCATTAATGGGGACAATTCTTTTTCAAGTGGATTCCCAAATTCTAAATACCTCTTATTACATGGTCACTATTTTGCATTATATTTTTATCTGATTTTTAGTCCATTGGTAGTTGTGTAAACCTTCTTTCAAATGTGCCATTTCGAATTTTATCACTCTTTGATCTTGGTTTTTAATCTAATGCACAATCCAAACCAGACCAGCTTCTTGATAATCTAGTTTAATATTAAGTACTGCTAGTCCTCCTCTCTTTTCCCCATTTTGTAACACTTTGATGATTCCTGGCATTTTGCCATTCCATGTGAAGTTTTTAATCTGTTTCTGCCATTCCTTCAAGGTATTTTAGGATTCAGTCCAGTTTTGATGGTATTATTGAGACTACTATACATCTAATTCAGGTTTTGTACTTAGACTGGAATTCAGCTGCCTTTCACAATAATTCATACCCTGCAACTGAATGTTACTTTATTGGAAAATAAAGTCCAAAACAAGTACCTGATCCAGAGTCTCATGATGTTTAATATAGTTCTGCAGCAGGTAATCTGTGAGCTCCCAAAGGCACCTGGTGGGCCACTGCGAGTAGCAGAATGCTGGACTAGATGGACTCTGGTCTGATCCAGCAGGCTAGTTCTTATGTTCTTATGTTCTTAATCTGCAAACAGATTCTGTATCTCCTTATCAGTTATCTACAATATATGTGTATATTGGCCTCCCTTTTTTTCTGCTTTCTGTATTAAGGACCTGCTCATTTTGGTGGCTACAGTGAGACTTAAACCTGGGACTTGACAGGTTATTCTGTCAGCCACCCTACTACAAAAAAGGAAATTCTAAGGAACTGTTGAGAAAGTTCTGATATTATCGAGGATGTGTTTATAGACTATATAATAGCTGTAGTGAATTCTACAGTGTTGACTACTTTTTTCTTTTCTTTCTTTCAGGCCCCCCTGTAAGTACCAACACTCATGTCTGTGCGTGGTGTGAAGAATGCATCAAATGGTAAAATGACTGGACGCCTTGAAGTGGGAGGGAAAAGTTCTGAAAAGTCAGAATATGGTCAGCCTCCTCAGTGGGATGAAGGTCATTTGTGTTTTTAAAAAATGCTAGTCAAAATCATAGACTAAAAAGTACCAACTCACCTCTTATGTCTCCTGTTTCACTTCTTTAGCATTTGTTTATTATCAGTATAAATGCTGTGTTGTATGAATAGACCAAACAATCTGATAAGCCCCTAAAGTTAACTAGGAACTATTTATTACTCGGCTGTTCAGAAGATCTGTGTCAAAAACTTAGACTGGTGCAATAGACATTCTCACACACCTCATCTCTGTATCTCACTTACACCTTGTCCTTGAGATGATGATCCAGAATGAACTTCTACCTAAGTTCTGCTGCCTTTTTGTAGAATTCAAGTGTTGTCATAAAACTGCATGAAGCCTTTTGTTGTAAAGTGCTACTGCTGAAAACTGCAGTAAGACAATGTTAATTATTTATTTAGATATTCCCCCAGCAACCATCTATGATGGAATGAGGATTCAAACCTGGGTATCTCAGATCCTAGTCTGGCACTCTAAGCAATACCCAGCCCTGGCTAGATTATTATTATAGAGACTATGCACATGACCCAAATGACACACTTCTTGTCCAAAGGCATACATTTATTTCTTTCAGTCTCAAATATACTGATTCAGTGCATGATGTCTGCAAACCCCAAGACACTTCAATCTAGCTCATTCTAATTTATAGTTTTCCTGACATTTCCTTGTAGGTAGAGTCAGAGGTGTAGCTCCAAGGGGACCGGGGGGGGGACGCACCGGGCATGCGCCCCTGTGGGAGTGTGGTGAGGGCGTTCTGTAGGCATGGTGGTGGCACGGTGGGGGCGTTCCAGGGCAGGATGAGGGCGTTTGGAGGCGGAATGGGGGGAGAGGACACACCATGCACCGGGTGCTTTCCCCCCTTGCTACTCTGGGTAGAGTTGCCAGCTCTGGATTGGGAAATACCTGGAGATTTGGGAGTGCAGCCTAATGAACATGGGGATTGAGGTGGGAGGGACTTCAATGGTGTATAGTGCCATAGAGTCCATCTTTCAAAGTGGCCCTTTTCTCCAGGTGTACTGATCTCTATTGCCTCAAAATCAGTTGTGATCTCAGGAGATTTTCAACCACCACCTGGAGGTTGGCAACTCCTACTTGTATATGAGAAACAGCAAACAACCTTAGCAGTCACTAAACAAACAGTTGTGGTGTTTGCCTGTAAGAGGGTTAGATCTCGATGGGCAAGACCTTTGAGTAAAAAAATAGTAAGATAAGTAAATCTCCCTGACATATTAGCACCCCACAACCACTGGGTTGGGGGAGGGGGAGGCATTTTAATCATGTGATCCTCCAATCTGTTAAGACAATATGTATCCATAATGGATTTACATATTCATAATGGATTATCCAATTCATGAACGTATTGATTATCTGGCAGGAAGGGAAAAATGCTACAGTTGAGTGAAACCTCATGAGGCAATTGCTGTCAGAAGCTTGCCACAAAGAGCATAACCTTACTATTTGCTGCTAAGAGCGTTCTTTTTTATTATCTGTTATTATTATTTACAAGATTTATTTTGCTTTGGTTGAGCATGGCTGGATTATCTTCTTGGCTGGCTGTTGCTGGAGCCTGAACTGACTGATATATGGCATTTACTTTTCCTGGGTTGAGAACCAATTGATTTTATGTTATGTTCCCTTTAATAAATCAAGTAACTGTAAGTAGAATACTTCTAATTGGTACTGGTATTGTTCTGTTGTCTGATGACTTACAACACCCTCCCAACTTCCACATAAAATTTCTGGCTATGCACCTGTAGTGAAATGCAACAGAAACCACTGTATCAAGGCTGCTTACACAAATATATCAGAAAGGCAAAAGTGTTTTAATAAATACAAATAAAGTGCAAAATAGTGCCCAACAAAGCAAAAGCACAAATGTATCTACAGAAACACAATGGCATACATATATCTGTGTCTCTATATCAGCAATAAGCTGTCAACCAGTCATACACTACATCTCAAAATGCTGTATATTCAGTGGTGTGATTCCAATAATTTAACAACCTGTTCCAAAAGGACTCAGTGGTGGGATTACAACCATTCTCTGAACTAGAACAAAAATTAGCTACCGGTTCTACTGAACTGGTGTGAATAGACTGAATCCCACCACTGTGTACATTATTTGTTATGTAGGTATTTCTCAAAAGTTCTTTCTTATAACTGGAGAGTAGCTGAAGAATCGAATCTTTCAATTTAAGGAAGAAACAGCCAATTGACATTTCTTTCACATAGATTCTTATATGTGTTGTTAGCAACCCCGTGTTAGATTTATGCGCCTAAGCCTGATAGGGGAATATTCCAGTTCCAGTTCAATCTGTATTATACCCCTATATGAGAGTATAGCTTTACAAATGGAATGGAAGGAGATTACAAAAATGCTGATTTATCATGAACTGCATTCTTCATGTGGTTGCTACCCAGGTGTTTAATTTCTCTACAAGCCTTCCTTAAATTGAAAGAATGGATTCTTCAACTGCTCTCCACCTATAAGAAAGAACTTTTTGGAAACACCTACTTAACAAGTACTATGTAGCATTGGAGGGTTGGATACTCTTTTGAACTGTTCGGAATAATTCCATACCCATTACAAGACTTTGGGACATAGTGTATGATTGACTGACAGCTTGTTGCTGATATAGAGACATAGATATATGTATGTCATTGTGCTTCTTGGAGATATATTTGCACTATTGCTTTGTTGGGCACTATTTTACACTCCACTATTTATTTGTATTTATCAAAACACTTTCACCTTGCTGATATATTTGTGTAAGCAACCTTGATACTGTGGTTCCTGTTGTATTTTGTTGCTGTGTGCCTGTAGTGTCTGGACATCTGAAATGTTTTTGGATAACAAATGTGCTGGTTGTTTCTCAGTCCACTAATTTTAACAGGAGGCAAATGATTAAAAAAGATGATGACCTACCTGACTACTATGCCAGTTTTCAGGAGTAGTTGGTTATCTGTATTCCAAAACTGAAGTACTAAGACCTCTCTATCAATGTCAGTCAGAACCATACTCTGAAGGGGCCTCATTTAAGCCAACCTCCTTCCACAGCAGAATTCTCTGGACTCAAATCATAAGTGACATCCATTTTTTAAGCTCACGTTTACTTATCTCCATAAGGACAAATATTGTTCAGTCAAGTATGAAGCTCTGTGACCTGGGTTGTAAAGAGTGTTGTTTTGGATTATAGGCTGAGTTTGCCAAAAAGCAGATATGCATGGATGTGGTATTTTTAACAATTTTGCTTTCCAATGTCCACAGAAGTTGCCTCTGGTGGTGACCTCTCATGCTATTGCTGCAGTTTTGTTCTGATAACATCATCCATTGTGGTGTACGAAGACTGGGACAAGATGCTGTATTATTACATATCTTGATTGCTCCCTGATACTTCCTCAGCATGTGTTCTGCCTAAAGAGGAATTGGGCTCGCAGCATATTTCAACATCTGGTCCTTTTGAAACACTGCAGCATATTTGACAAACAAGTTGTCCCCTAATCAAAGCATCGTGCCATGTTTTCTTTAACTAATGCACTGTGTGTGCTCACTGAAGTTTCCTTTTCGATAATAAACCTATGTGGTTTCTTTATTTGTTTAGAAGATTTTTACTGTACCATATATGGTGCTCAAGCTGACCTACAAAATTTGTCGAGGACATACCAAACTAACAATACACACCAAAAGCCAGTAGACAGATGTTTCAGTGTCCTCGCTGTAGTCCTCAACATTTTCTTGCCACCTGGGGCATATCTGTCAGAAACGGTGCCCCGGGCAAGCATTATAACTTGCCCTATCCCCCAAACTCCACACAGAGATCAGGAGCAGGCATGACTGTTTGCATCTGCACCAAGCTTTAAACTGCAGGCCTTAAACTGCTGCCCTCCCCTCCCAGCTCCACCTGACCTTCGGAAGTGCAGCTTGGGAGTGGAGCCAGCAAGACCCAATGCTCAGTTGAATGCTTGGGTCTGTCTGGCTAGGTTGAGCTTTAACTGCTGACTCAAAGCCTGCAGTTGAAAGCTCAACCCAGCTAGGGTGACCATAGTATCAGGCTGAGCAAACAGTTTGGCCAGCTCCAGCTTTATACTTCGGGCTCCCCCTCAGGCTCAACCTGACCACAGGTGGAGCTTGAGGGCGGCGGGCAGAGCCAACAGTATAAAGCTGGAGCCACTCAGGCTGAGTGCTCAGTTTGATGCTGGGCTCAGCCTGGCTAATTCAAGTCCGGCCTCGAACAGGCTCACCCTGCCTCTCAACTCCATGTGGAGGTTGGGGGTGGAGTGAGCCCAGGTGAATGTTGGCTGGGTTCAGCATTCAACTGTGCACCTGCCCCCATGTGGTGTTCGGGGGCAGGATAGCAGTCACTCCCAGATGCTGTGGGCACGGGCTGGTGCCCCTTGAGGATCAGTGCCTGGGACACGTGCTCTGCCTTGTCACCTCCCTAGATACTCCTCTGCCTGCCACCAGTACTCTGATTGTTGTCCCTCCTTCAAGTTATGGTGACATTGCAAGAAAGAACTTTCACTTCCAGAAAGAGTTTGTCAAGCTAACATTCAGCAGCCAGATATTCTCATTATCTGTGGTAAGTGGGACTTCTTGGAAGCTGGAAAGAGGAAAGTTTGGTCCAGATCCTGTGGAATGTACCTGTCTGTTTTTTTCTAGAATACTAATGCCACTTGTTCTCGGTCAGAGTCACACTTGTAGATAATACAGCAGAGATGGACATTTGCTGAGAGAGGTATATGGTGGCACTCAATGAGCTACTTATCAAGTTTTAACCCCATGAGACAGCTGTCATGTGCTACTGTCAAACTATTGGTCCATTTAACACAGTGCAGTTGACTATGACTGGTATCAACTCCTCCAGCAATTCCTAACTTTGCTGTCCATGAATATTTAATTTGAGATGCCAGAGACTGTATCTAGCACCTTCTACATGCAAAGTATGAGCTCTGCTATCACTGGAGAATATCATTCTCCATGTTCAAAACTGAATGAACTGGTATGTATTTATTGTTTCTGTGTGCCAGTCCAGTCCCCAGTTTCTGTGCCAATGATTCCTTTCCTGTTTTTCTTTCAGGGTCCCACTGGAAGACCTGGACTTCCGGTAAATAGAAGCTTTTGCTCCTTTTTTTTGGAGTTTTCCCCCCTGTTGGTTACAATTGGGGAAACAGACCAAAATGTTTTGAGCACTGGGAAAGAAATTTTTAAAATGTATATATATTTCAATTGGAAGTTTGCAAACTAGCTGATTATCAAAAAGGTCCTAGGTATAGAGTATTCCAGGATGCTCCCGCATGTGAGATCACATTTCTTTTAATAGTTACCTTTCATTCCACTGAAAGTGCTTAATATGTGGTTCACCAGGACACATTACATTTCCCCAGTGGGGTAAATAGTGGCAGTCTGGGGCTTACAGTGCAGAGAAGACTAAAGCCCCCTCTCCTTGAATGTCTTGGTCCTTATTGAGTCCATATATGCCTGAGAAGCATGGAAGTCCAGACCATGGCTCTCAACCCAACCTGGGGACATAGCTGGGGAAAATGTGTTGTGTAGTAAGGTTCAGATACGGGTACTCTAGGAGACACTTAGCTTCTCACCATTTTATTTATTTATTTATGGGTTTTGTATACCGCCCTACCCCCGGAGTGCTCTGGGCGGTGCACAACATAATTTCCTCACACAGCATATACAAACAAAACCCCATTAAAATTAAATTAAATTAAAACACAGCGGTAATTAACAAAGATGGCGTCAGCAATAAACCCCAATTAAAACCCTCCCAGAGAGGGGGGAAACAGAGCAGAGAAGTGGGTCTCCTAGATGGCAAAGGAACTCCAAGTCGGAGGAATAGAAGGGGCACTTCAATCAGCAGCTGGACACTCCAAAAACCCAGTTGAACAACTCAGTCTTACAGGCCCTGGGGAATTCACCAAGATCCCGCAGGGCCCAAACAGCTGGAGGGAGAGTGTTCCACCAGGCAGGGGCCAAGGCTGAGAAGGCCCTGGCCCGAGTGGAGGCCAACCGCATCATTGAGGGTCCAGGAACCACCAGCAAATTGGCCTTTGTCGAGCGCAGAGGCCGAGTAGGGACATATGGGGTAATGCAGTCCCATTACCAGACTGACTTGTGGGTAGGCACAACTATAATCTTTCTATTCCATGGGATTTGATATGGAATACACAGCCAAACTATTCAGTCCTCTATGGAATGAAGGTTCTGATTAACTAGATTTTGTCATGGTTTGGGATCAATTTATCTTGTAGCATAAAATTCCTCCAACCATTAATTTTGTGGCTTGGCTTTAGCCAAAATCAAGCAGCTGGATGTGCAGTAACAGAGGAGAGATGCACTTCCATTTCACATTGAGATACTATTGACACAGCAAGCTGCCAGTCAAATTTCTAAGGCGGTTAAGATTATAAAACAATAAGACTTTTCCTAGTCTATAAAAATATGGTAGTTAAAATATATCAGTAGATTGAATAGCGGACCATTTGCCAGAAATGTGTCACATGTGGCCTCATGCTTCCTCCTGAGAGTCCACCTTATTCCTTAATGGTAACAGAATTGTTTGTTCACCAGTCTTCCTCCCCCCCCCACCCCCAGCATAAAGATGAGGACTGAAGAAATTGTGCTTTATCAGGCAGCCCTCTTACCCGCATTCACACACATACACACTGTACTTATTACACAGCAAAGTTGTGTGTGTGTGTCTGTTAAACCAGCCTTAAAACAAAGGCTGTTTTTACAGTCACTCATGGGTGTACTTAGCGGGAAAGAGGATGTGGGGTCATTTGTGTTTCCTTTCACTCATCCCTGGCCATCTTCCAAGAAGCCCAAGAACAACAACCCAATATTCTATTGCAAGAAAACTGCAGCTGGAGCCAATGATTTGCACCGCCACAGGCAGTCACTGATATCTGCAGGGGTGGCTGTGCCTGTACTGACTTGACCACCTTAAGCCTTATTATGGAGGGATAAATGTCCCTGCCATCCCATCTGTGTCCAGCTGGTGATGTTAGGCAGAATGGAGTAAACTACTATTGCCACCTGTGGAGCAGCAGCTGAAAGCTAGGGGAGTGCTTGTGCCCTTAGCAGTGAACATCTGTTGGAGGCAGCCAAGCTGCCGGTGGACATGCAGCACTGTGCAGAATGTACCTTTGTAGGGTGTACTACTGGCCATTCCCTGGAGGCATTCTTCTGTCCTAATGTGGAAGATACCACCTTACTTGATCTGAGCATGTGTCCCCCAAGAAGAGTGCAGAGCTCCTCTCCTTTGCAGTCGCAGCTCAACAGTGGTAGCCATTTTCTACTTTGTGCCTCACTTCAATGAGTGCCGCTGCTGAAAACAAACTGCAGACAGACAATCCTTGGATCTTTTTCTGTGCTTACTCTCTCTCCTGATGTCTACTGACCATGTGCTCTTCATCAATGTTAACTGCCACCTTTGCACATGTCTGGAATCAGACTGGATCATGAAACCTCTTTTTGGATGGCCACAGCCTTCCATTCCATTCCTAGTTTCCCTTGAACAACAAAAGGATTTCATTACTGTTCCTTGGTATCTTGGGACAGGCTGCATTCTTTCCCTACCCCCACCCTGAGATTATATGAATAATCCTATTATCACAGATTAACAATGAAACCAACGAGGTGCTTGGTACATAAGATTTGTAAACACACACCTAATTCTAATCTAAATGGATATCAAGTGTTGTCATGAAGAGGGTTTTTTATACTCTGTGATACATTTCCCCCCTAATTACAAAGCTGCATACGTTGGACATTAGTTTATAGTTTTCTCAAGGACACCTAAGAATCGCAGTTCTATATCAAGCCGCTACTGTTTTTAATGTAAGGAAATGCCAGTTTCCCTTTTCTCATAGTAGAACGAGTGATTGTGCTGAACAGTGGGCTGATGAGAGAGAGAATTCATTTCTGGTGACATTTTGGTGTTGGATATGATGTCTAGTTCTATTCTCACTTGCTCTTTTTTTTTAAACTCAGGAATCCATACCTGAGCTCAGAGTAGACATGCAGCCATCCAAAGCAAAATCTTGTGTGTGTAAAAAGCTCCTTTTTACACGTGTGTTGTTGAGGAAAGTATCAAGAAAACCTTCTCATTTATATCAGCATGCACAGATTATGAGGAGTGCATGTGCTTGGTATCTCTGGACCACAGTACGAATTGTCCAGTGAGAAGATGCCTTTATGCTGATTTCTTGAGTCTAATTGATATTACGCCTCATGCATTCCAGGATCTATCTAGAGTGACTAAATCCAGGGTAGTTCATCTTAAATAACTGGTGGGATTTAAAATTAATCTCTTGAAACCCTAGAGCAAATTGCTTTCAGGTAGCCAGTTTTGGAACTGCGTTGAAAAGGCTTAGACAGATTAAGAGGGGTTTAGCTGAGATATAGAGGTAATCATGGTCACTTTGGGATGAAACATCCCTTTGATGTGACTTACAAATACAAATGAATTCAGGTTTTTGCACTCATTCCTAAATGGGGGATGAAACAAATAATCAGAGTCCTCTTAAATATGTTATTTCAAGCTGTTTGGGGATATGTTCCTTAGAAACATGGTAGACAGCCAGGTAGACAAACAGTACTGACATTAAGCTATGTGAACTGTGCCAGCACACAGTGAGGGATGTAAGCATGACTCACTGAGTGTGTTTTTTGGAATCACATTGTAGATATCCCGCTCTCTTAAGCATCTACTACTTATCCTTAACACTATGGGCAGGGCTATGTATATGACATGATTCTGCGAGAGCGTATAATGTGACATTTGGTGTGTACTTTAGTTTCTTGATATTCTCTGGTTTCATTTTCTTTAAAAGAGGTATGTTTCTAAATTGTTGCCAAAAATACATTTAAATGTCTGTGTGAGCAACGCTTGCTGAAATCACAAATTACAGGAGTGCTGAATAAACTTTGCATTGGTCACGGGCAGGGTAACCATGTCCTGGTTAGCTCCCTAAAAATTATGCAAAATAGTTTTTTAAAAAAGCAGAATGGCAGCCCCATCCAACCCCAGAGATGGAGGGTTGCAGCACCAATGTGGTGCCACTCGGCTGCCTCCAAGAAGGCTTTTCGGTGGCACAGGAAACCGGAAAATGCCCTAAAACCACCCAACTCCACCCCCCATAGGGCATACAGGGCATACACCACCAAACAGGTGGCTTCAGTTTGAGGGCTGGGGTGCCGTGCTCCTGCCCCTCATTTCAGGTGGCAGCCAACGAATGTTGGCTTCACCCCCAGGAATGGTCTGCCCCCATGCTTGTGTCCAAGTGGGACGCCAGTGCAGCCCTGCTGCAGCCCAGATTTCCAGGTGTTGCAGTGGAAGGCTGAAGGATGACCAGCTGCTGGCCTGTTTGCCCCATCCACGGGGGTAAGTGCCCTGGGGAGGGCAAACACTCCAGCACAGGGTCCTGCTGCTCACTGAAGCCCATTGGATAAGTCTATTCATTATCTAAATTTGCATCATTTATATAGAATGCCAAATTTAGCTTTTGGGGGAGGAAACCATTGTATTTATGTTATTGCTGGATTGGCTCTGATTTTGTAATGCTGTGCCTCTAAGTGTCTTTAGGCAGCCTCCCCGCCTATTATCATCATGCAATCGTGACAATTTGGCTATTTGACAAAAAGGTCTAACAGGTTACTGATTGGTCAGGTATCAATGACAAGGCCATTAAGTATAGCACCAATCCCATCAGGATTTCTCAAACTGTTCTTAGATTTCTGATGACATATGGTTTAAAAAACACAGACTTTATAAGTAAAACACAAGTGCAGGTAGGCAAGGTAGCCTTCCAACGTTCAACAGTGTTTTCCCACTTACTAATTTTATAATACTTATCTCCACATTAAGTGATTTCTACATTCCTTAGTAGGATCTTGATATCCTGAGTGAAAATGAGCAGTGATTCCCTGAACAGTACTAATACAAGGGTTCTTAAGGTGCAGGCAAGGGATTATCTGCAGTCTCAGGTGTGCTTTTCAGGTAACCCCTTCATGTCATGATGAAGATTTTAAATAGGAATGTTGAACGTTCCCATTTAAGCAAACTGACATCTAAAATGCAACACAGTTTAAGAATATCTGAAATGCGTATGCCAGAAACCAGAATTTGTAAACGGAATACTGAAAACAATAACTGCCATATACAAGGCAATTATACCAAATGTCTATGGAGTATGCTATTGTATAATTATGACACAGTCTGTTAGCATGAGCTTCTTCATAAATCACAGGCACAGCTGTATTTGCATGATCATAGACATGTTCAGAAATGCATACAAATACACACACATGCAAATACTTAAATATGAGACCATGTTAGCAGTTTGTACTCTGCCTGATTTAAAACACCCTTTAACTTCAAAGGATTCCATAAAGAATTCCATAAAATGCATAAACCCCAACATAGTCACATATAAAAGAATGATATATTCAGCTTCATAAAGCTACAAATGGAAGTTCATTTGTGTCGCTTTATCACAATCCATACAGTGATTTCCAATTGCCCTTTGATTTTGCATTAATTGTTAGGGAGACACAGGCGCCATGGGGATCCGTGGACGACCGGTGAGTTTGAAATCTCTCACACCTACCTGGCACAACTGCATCCAAACCCTCTGCTATTTGTGGTCCCTTTGGGTGGTGATACATTCAATATTTTCAGGGGTATTACAATACTGGTTCCATTTAAGGGATATGGTTTAGCTTTGGGGGGGGGAAAGAAAGCAGCTATTTTAAAAATACTGTTTTAATTGCTGAGATCTACTTTGCAAGAGAGAAAAGGAACTCAATGACTAAACATTTCTCTTGCATATAAAATGTGGGTGTCCCTAATTAGTTCACAAATAAAATGAATATGAAACTTTTAAACAAAGAAATGCAGTGATATACAGCACATGGAAGTGCCCTGGTCTGTTTTAAGGAGTACATATCCAACCAAGTTTTTGATGGGAACAAAAACATCCATGACAGCAGATAGCTGTTTCTAAAATATATTAATCTCTTAATGAAGAGGGGAAAGGATGTATAAGAAATACAGAGATCAAACAGATACCTTTTGCCTGACAATAATCCACATTTGAATGGGACAAAATAACAGTATTGAATGGGACAAAATAACAAAATTTTAATATTACACATTTCAACCAATAATCAGTACTGTGAAGGAGGGTTGGAAACTACCTGTTCTATTGTTATATCACCTCTCAAAGATGCCTCTGCAACCTGCTCTTCAGCTGCTTCTTCCCTGTGCTTTCTTGATTTTCATATACATGTTGACTCCAAAGTCCCTAACATGGCAGCGCCACTGGGTTTCTTCTTGGGGGTGAGCTCTGATGCCTTCCTATAATTAAGAAATTATGCTATAAGAATGGGGTTGCATTTATCAGACCAAGCTCAGTTTTCCCCCCATTTGTTATCTGCCACTGTACAAGTGCATGAACCGGGAGATCTATGTCCAGTGAAATATGTAGTGACGTAATGCTATTGCAAAATAGCCTGCCAGCTGCTTTTGCTGTCTGCATTTATATTATTGAAATTGACTGCAGTGAACCCCTTGCACATGCAATTGGATGCACTGCAGGCAACAACCGGCTAATGATGTTCTTGATTTCAACTTTTAATCTCAAGTGCTGATGCCCAAGTTAACAAAATGGTTTGTCCAAGCCATCACCCATGAACAAATGAAGCAGGCTGACGATGTGCAGCGTTCAAATTTTTTGCCATCAAGTCACATATGACTTATGACAACCCCCTAGTGGGTTTTCACAGCAAGAGAAGTCCCAAGATGGTTTGCTATTGCCTGCCTCTGTGTCATGACCCTGGTATTCCTTCCATCCAAATATTTGCCAGCATCAACCTTGCTTAGCTTCTGACAAGATCAGGCTAGCCTGGGATATCCAGGCCAGGGCCCATCCAAATTAGTTCTCAGTAAAAAATAAAAGAGTGATAAACTGCCATGTATAAGATGCTAGAAAATAATGTCCCTTTGTTTCAGTGTTAGAAAATAACTCAAGATAACATTTATTTTCCCCCTGGTAGGCCATGATTGTGATATAACCACCATTTGTTGGTTTGGTATGAAATACCCCTCTAACTTAATATGTTTGGCAGAATATGACTTACTAGTAACATTCAGTACGGCACTATTAAGATTCAGTGCAAGGCATTCTGAATAGTGCTACATTAGATCATATTGCCCCAAACATATGAAGTTAGAGCGCCATTCCATACCAAATCACCAAATGGTGTTGTCATCACAGTCATGGATTTTGTTGAATTTTTCCAGTATTATTCTGATATGTATCTACACCCAACATTTGAAAGTGAATCTATCTCTGTGGGCAATATCGCAGTGCTCTTTCTTGTTGCTTCAGAATAAGAGCTACTCTACCTACAATAGTCTCCGTAGGCCTTGTTTTGAAGATCAAAATCTTGTTCAGAAATGTAGAATGCGGAATACTGATATTATGACCAAACGCTGAAGACATTTCCAAATTTTCAGGAATTTTTACGGATCACTGTAGGGATTTTAGTGTGTGCGTGTATGCGCATGCACACACACATGCACATTTCACTTTCAACTGAGAGCTGAGTTGGAGAGAGAAAGGGGGATGAGAGAGCATTATTACTGGTTGATTCTGGCATGACAATATGGGAGAGCTGTGCTGTACTGGTGGAGTGGGATTAGGTTTCAGAGTGAAAAGACTGGGAGTGTCAAAACTAGTCTATCTGAGTTAAAGCTCAGTGTGAGCATGCCAGAATATGTTAGGGCTTATTTGTGAAAAGTGATAGAGTCAAAGCACTGTGATTGAGTATGCAGAGAAAATCAGAGCCTCAGTAAACTGTTAGACAAAATAAAGACCGAGAATCTGAGAGAAAGAGAGAAGCTGTCAGAAAGTATCAGAGTGAATTTGTGTTGAGTGAAGTCCTCAAAGTATATGTTGCCTCTGATTTTATTTTATTTTGTAAATATTTTTCTTGAAACCTTGAAGTTATCTATCATTTATAAATAAAATCTTACTTTGTCTGAAGAAATCTTGGATCCCATCCTATTTTCCTTAGGATCATGTAGGCCATCTGTGTTGGTTTGTTTTTTAAATTTATATTCCTGGTGGCAGTTACCATATGAAGAAGAATTAAGGAGACAAATAGTAGTTGACACTTAATTATATATTTATTTAAAAAGAAAAAAAGAATGGATGTTGCATTTGGTGACCACGGGCAGGATGGTCACCATAGTCTTATCTTAAAATATTGATTATAGATACACTTCAGCATGTGAAGTAATACGGCGTAGCCTTACCAAAGTCCATCACGGTGCCATTATGTTGACTTGACATGGAAAACCCATGAAAGCATTTTTAAATGACCAACTGATCTATTATAGTGCAGCATTTTAAAAACTCTATACTCTATAATGATTCCAATAAAGGTGTGTGTGTATGTGTATGTATGTGTGTGTGCTGTGAAGTCCCAACTGACTTACAGTGACCTTGTATGGTTTTCAAGGCAAGAGTCATTTGGAGGTGTTTGTCGTTGCTTGCCTATTTCCTTTGTATGTTTGCCAACCACCTGGAAAGTCATGAGAAATTTAATGTCCAGATAGTTGTTTGTGATAAGGAAAAGGAAGGTCCCCCTCATAAGTATAAGGTGAAGATTCCTAATGAGTGTGATTTTTAAAAAATAAAATTGCGTATATCTTTATATCAATGTGAATAAAGGCATACAGTATCAGTCGCCCTGTGCTGAGTTCTGGGCCCCAGAATTTAAGGATGATGTTGACAAATTGGCGAGAATTTGCAGCTTAGTTACAATTTCTTTTTAGAAAGCCAAGGCTTTTGAAAAAAAAAGTCTGAGGGATCCCAAATATGTGGAAGGTTGTCAAAGAGACAGTAAAAGTTACCACATCCACTGAGAGCAGTAGTTTTAAATTAAAGGGCAGTGGCTTTAAATTGTTTGTTAGTAAAAAGCCATAAGTATACAAGCAAATCAGCAACAGAGCAAGTACAGCTGTGGTCTCTATCCTTGAAAGAAAAGCACAACAGTTTTTGTTCTTAGGTCCCATTTTAGCTTTTCACAGATTGAGGAATGGAGTGTCCTATTGATCAGCCACAAAATTCAGATTTATGTACATTTGTTATGTCCAGTGTCCTCTTTTTGTGCAGACCTTTGTCCTCTGCTGATAAAGGAGGCTGCTCCTTCTGAGATAGTTCTTTCAGTATTACAGAATTGTGCAGAGCCAAAGGAAAATACTATTATTCTGAGGTGTTGCTAACTCTGTGTCTCATGATGCCATGCTACAAGAATTATTTCAGCCAGAGAATGTTCAAGGCTCTACCACTGAGCAATAGCTCCTTTTGTTTAAGTGCTAGTGATTAGCACATGTACAGCTAAAACTTTCTAGGAATGCATGTTTGAGATAGTTTAGAATGTATCTATCTGAGTGGGTAAAACTGCAATCTAGTAGGATGTAATTCCATCTCTTTGCAAGTCATAGTAGTCACTAGAGGAGCCCCATACAGAAGCTGCTCCACTAGAGGATACATCACAGGAGAGGTTCTGCTCTCACCATGCTTGTGCCAGTCTATAACAGATGGCATGGAGAGCTACCCAACCAAGAGTATCCCCGCTTTGCCTGATGAGAGTTCTGAAAGAGAGAGAATAGTACAAGGAATGACAGTCAAATACTCAAGAAAGGCTTGGCTGGACTCCTTTGCCTGTTGTTTAGCTCCACTTTTATCTGTACTTAGGCTGTTTCCGCATGGGCCAAAAAAGCCAGTAAAACAACAGTAGAAACAGCGTTGTGGGCAGGGAGTTCACACAGCTACCGATGCAGAAACGATGCAGCAATGCTCCAGCGGCCCCACAACGGTGTATTCGAAAACTGCTCAACGAGCGAGTCTTTTAAAAAAAACAGTGCTCTGCAGCCAGCATTGTGCGAAGCACCCACCAAGATTTGGTGTCACAGAGCCCGCCCCCCCTCACAATGGAGGCCCACACTGGCCAATCCTGGTGCTGAATGCCTGTGACATCTACCCTGGGGAAAAAAGAACGCAGTTTGCAAAGCGCAGCTGTGCGAAGCACCGTGGTTAGCTGATGTGCTACCTGTCTATGGAGTGCTCACCCATGCGAACGCTCTGTTGCTGCAGCATTGCCAATAACACCGATGGCACAACGCTGTAATTGGCTGTGCAGAAACGGCCCTAGTGAATCATTTGGGAGGAAGAGGAGGAAAATGCTAAGCAGATAGATAAGGAGAGCTGAACAGTGGATGAAGAAAGGAGGCCTGTGGCTCCCTTTTGTGTTTGAATGGACACGTTTCCAACTTTCTCTGCTTATTGTTGAGTGAGCCTTCAGAAGTCTGCATAGGTTGAGCTGGGTGCTGAAGCTCAAAACAGAATACTCTGACAGCATCCATCTCTTACTACAGAGTCTATAAACCTGTTTTTGCTTATAATACCAACACTTATGCCACAATACATGATAATCAAGGAGGTGTGTTTATCAATGAGACTGCAGTTATTGTGGGCTGTGTTACTTTGTCTAAGCAGGACTTTTATCATAGGACAACCTTATTGTAGGTGACAATCTTGTACTGGTGTCTGTTGTAATAAGCAACATTTCCCATTCCATTATCTAAGGTTCTCCCCCTAAAACCCTCGTATCATTCAGTTTATATTCTGAGTTCCCTCTTTTTAGGTAGAGATAGACCCTGTGCTTGATATAAATCTAGACCTGGTAGGATATGTGAAATTTGCCACAAAAGTAAAAGAGCTATAAATAATTATATAGGGACATAGGTTCATATCCATAACATGGGATCCATAACATAAGATCTTAAGCTAATGGATTCTACATTTTTTTTACTTATAAGGCTTTGCAAAAATTTCCTGATAATCTTTTGGAAGCCTCATTGATTTCATATGATTTCACTAGAAATTCTGTAGATGTTTTATGTGAGGAAAACC
This sequence comes from Sphaerodactylus townsendi, assembly GCF_021028975.2. Taxonomy (NCBI): domain Eukaryota; kingdom Metazoa; phylum Chordata; class Lepidosauria; order Squamata; family Sphaerodactylidae; genus Sphaerodactylus; species Sphaerodactylus townsendi. Next base: position 25,477,080 of record NC_059432.1, read on the forward strand.
CTCCAAATTCACTGCAAATTTTGGTCTTCAAAAGTTTCTGTTGAGCAGTCAACCTTCATTTCAGTTCAAAGTTCCTGAATTCCATCTGTTATAATGGCAAGGATTGATGACTTGGTCACATTCTCAGTGGATGCCAAGGCCCCATTTCATTTAGTGCTGTAACAAGCAGTGCTATTGTTTCTTTTTAAAAAAGTTTCATGTAAGCCTGTATGGACTGCTGGCAGTAATAAAACTAATAGCACAATTCTAAGAAGAGTTACACCCTTATAAATGCATGGAAGTCAATGGTCTTAGAAGGATGTAGTTGTACTTTGGATTGCACTCTAGGCTGGTGAAGTGGACATGTCCATCTGCTTCAAGTACAGGAACTGAAGTTTTTCTCAAACCCATGATTTTCATTTATTTAAATCTGTATAGTTAAAACACATTCATCTCACTGTCCTGTTGGCATCCCAAAGGGATGTCTTTATTTTGATGATTACTATGGCAGTGATGGAAAGCTTAGACCCTTTCCGCACGGGGCCAAAAACAGCGGCCCAGGGACGGAAAAACACCGGTCCCTGGGCCGTCCTGTGCAGCCCTGAGCGGTGTGAAGGCACCGCTTTCCCGTCCCCCCCTCACCTCGTCCTCCAGCGTCGGTCTGGAGGGCTGCTGAGACCCGCCCACACTGCCCTCCAACCCCTGGAGCCGCCTCTTCTGTGCTGGCCTCTGTGCGGAGCCGCCTCTTCTGTGCTGGCCTCTGTGGGGGCCACTCGCACGCTCCCGTGCGAACGGCCCCCTCCCCTCCACCAGCATAATTCCTGCCGGTGGAGGAGCGCCCTTTCCGCTGTGCGGAAAGGGCCTTAGTTTGAGCAAGACCATCAGAACTGACCTTATCAAAATCATTCTGAATAGCTGTGGCTCTATAGATCCTTTTTAGATGGGTTGCTGCTTCTGCATCAGTGACTTATGAGCTCAAGTTCAGACCGGCTTAGCTAACCCTGTGAGCTTATTGCTAATGCTTACCATTTATTTTGCCATTGTTGAATTTAAGAGTTGGTTCTTAGCATCAGCTGCAACTGCTGCCTTCCTCAGTTTACGCATTCTGCCTAGAGTAGACAAACCAAAGATCAGATTTCAGGTAAAGGAAGACTCCCCTTTGAATGCTCTCACCATCACCACCCCCAACAAGATCCATCACTACCCCTGTGAGAAGCCCTAATACATAAGGGAGAAGGGTAAGCTGTATCCCATCTCTTAGATGTGATAGTTTTCTATGTACGGCAAGAATTTTTTAAAATACTGGGAGCAGTCAATCATGCAATTCATACCTGCAATTCTGATCTTCAGTCTAAAGTTGGTGTATTCCATGAACAATCTTTGTGTTTCCTACAAATTCTTTCTGCTTCATGTGGCAGCAATACAGAATGCCAAAAGGAGGGAATCAGAAAGCGAGGTCACCTTTCTCTGTGCTTGTGTGTGAGCATTAAAGAGAGCATGTTTAAAGTGGGAGGGAAGTTTCCATTTGTGTGCATTTGTATTGTTTGGGGGCTTAGTGTGCCTTAACAGTGACTCCTGTGTTTGTGTCTCTCTTTCTCTCCCCCTACACACTCTTGCATGTGGCTGCGACTGCTGTCAATGGTGGCCCAGGGACTAAAGGGGCAACTTGGAGAGAAGGTGAGTCAGCTCTTTTCAGCTCACTGCTTATCAAGTACGGCTTTCATCTTACAAAAACTACCCTGTCATTATGGATTAAATTGCTGCATAGTGACAAACCTAGCGCCACCCTTTGCCCTGAAGAATAGGTTGCCAATTGGTTGGTTTTAAACCCGTTCCCAGTGCCTTTCCCTGTGTTGCTTCAAAACACACACGCCCTTCTGTCCTCCATGGTAGCCAGGGGCTAATTTTAGAGGTACATACTTTACACAAATTAATATTTGCAAATGAGCAATGTCTGGACGGGGTTTTCCACTTTTGTGGATAGACCCCACACACATTTGAAGGCTGACGGGTTTTGATTTGTTTACTGTAATTTATACTAACATTGCTGAAACGTATTTATAGGGCTGGCCAAGCAAACTCCACATCTGCCGCTGGACCTTCCTGGCATTTTTGGGAGCTGCTTTCTTATTCATTGCTGACAGCTGTGCTTGGTGTGGCCAGGAAACCTACATGTGGAAAAGTGGTTAACTGCACCAGCTGTGTCCTGGACAGCTCCGTCCAGATGCTGGTTATTGGGCTGTGTCCATTGTTCCCTGATTGCAGACCTTGGTTCAGTCCCTTTATAATCTAAGGGGAAAGTCTCATAAAATTGCCGAGGAAAGCAGGTGGGAGGGGCAAGCACACCTCCCTCCCCATATGATGTGGTAGGGTTTTCTTTTTCCCCTGCTAAGAAAAAAAGTTACATCAGCTCTTTCCGTATTTGGACGGAGGAAAATAGTAGTCCCGAACATCCTGAAATGAAAGGATCAGATCTTTTATTTCTCTTTGCTCCCAAACAAAGCCCAGAGCTTCTCAGCGACGGCAGGAATAGTGCATGTTACTTGGCAGCACTGTGTTTTCAGAGGCTGTTAAATCTCATCAGAGAAAAGTAGGAAAATGTTTGTTACAGGGGCCTCCTGCAAGGGAATAACACAAAGCAGCTGATTATTTCTAGACCCAGCAAAGAAACAGACTTACAGCCCCATCTAAGATCCGGGCACCTGGCCATGGCACCGTAGCCACGCTCGGCCACTGCTCCCAAAGAGACTTCCCAGGGGCATGAGGAAGCTCAAAAATTAAAAATGCTTCTCTGCCACTCCATGGGACTTAATAGATTCATTCTACCCAAAAAGGTGTCTTAAGTCTCAATTCTTGGCCACCAGAACAACGGCCAAATGGCTGGGAGAGAGCCAACTAATATCGGCTCCTCCCTCCTATGCTGGCAGCGGTGGCAGGGGCACTGGGAAGGTGTTGCAGCATCTGCGCTGCATCTCAGCACTGGGGAGTGCTGCAGTGGCTGCATGCTAGCAGCTTCACCACTCTGCCGGGGTAAGTGCCCTGGGAAGGGTAAATCCCCTGGTGCTGCTGCACGCCACTTTCACCAGCAGATTTGCCCCCACCCCCGGATGGGGCTCTAAATGCGATATGCTCTGTAAGCCATTTCCCACAACGTGAGCATAGGTATTTTCAGATCATAGAAGTCAATAAGTGTAAAAGCTTTTTCCATGGTTGACCCTTTAGCATTTAGACATTTTTAATGAGCAATATATTTGGCCCATAGAAAAATCCAAAAGCAAAAGCCATGCATTTAAAAAACAACAACAACTGAAGACCAATTAAAACAACATCCAGTCTGATGAAGAATTCCAGAGAGCTTGAAAGTTTGTGTGGTTTTGTGCTGTTTTGGTTGATCTTAAAAGTTCTGCATTGTTTTCATTATTTGGTTTAAGTTTTTATGGGGGGGAGAGAGAGAACATTGGCGATTCATAGAATCTCCATAATAATGTGTTTATCTACCTACGTACATGGTGATTCATTATTAAAAGGGAGTCAAAGGAAGCACTCAGCTGGTTCCAGATTCACAGCCCAACCAGCACTGTGGAATTTCCAAAATTCAGCTCGTCTTCAGAAACAAAAAGTCTAAAAAGTACAAACTCCAGACTTACTGCCCAGCCCCAACGGAGCAGACAGGTGTGACTAACATTACTGATTCTCAGAACAGCAAGTGGCCATCAGAGGCCATAGGGTGAATCAGGCGCACAGAGTGGAGAGCAGCTTTGCATAATAGGTCTCAACAAGACTATACCATGGTGATGCTGGGAAGGGAATGTTTCACTCTAGGGAGCAGCAGTGGCGTAGTGGCTAAGATCAGTGGCTAAGAGCAGGAGCACTCTGATCTGGAGGAACCAGGTTTGATTCCCAGCTCTGCCGCTTGAGTTGTGGAGGCTTATCTGGGGAATTCAGATTAGCCTGTACACTCCCACACACGCCAGCTGGGTGACCTTGGGCTAGTCACAGCTTCTCGGAGCTCTCTCAACCCCACCTACCTCACAGGGTGTTTGTTGTGAGGGGGGAAGGGCAAGGAGATTGTAAGCCCCTTTGAGTCTCCTACAGGAGAGAAAGGGGGGATATAAATCCAAACTCTTCTTCTTCTTCTTCTTCTCTTTCTGCAACAATGATGCATCCTCAAAAGTGCTGTCCTAGATAGTCACCTAATGGGAAAACCTGCAATGAGTTTTACTGAAATCTGCCAGGAGTTGTTATAACCTCTTTGATGTCAGTAGCTATTATTACACTTGGTGATATAACAGCACAGCCTCCCATTCAGTGTTCCCCTTTACTACAGGCTAATCCGGTTAAATGCCTGGAATTGGCTTGCTACCGAACTGACCTCTGAGCAAAAGCAACTGCAGCGGGTGGTTTGGAGAGGGATTTTTTTTTGCTTGATTCCTTTATTATTCATATGATAGTGTGCAAGATATTTGCATGGAAATGGAAGCCATGCATAATAATGTACACATATTTACTAGAGGGATTAAGACTTCTTTAGACCTTTAATGAACATCACATGCAATTTATTATTTTTGGGAAATGTTATGATGTTTATTTTAGCATTATACAAATAGGCCACTTCCTAAATGAAGGATTATAAAGTAAACTGCTTGATCCAATTATATTGTGAAAGGCATTTAAAGAAATACACAAAAATAATTTCTAAAACACAAAAAATATTGAGGTTTTTGCCCAGTCCTTGGGCAAATAGGAATTTTATAGCAAATGTTGAAATACTGCTCTGAGAGAGAAAAAACAACAGACATACTGGATTTCTCCACGTTCTGTCAAAGGTTCAGGAGGTTTCAAGAAAGAAATAAGATTCATGCATGCAGAGACCTCTGTGCCAGTGTAGCTTAGTTGTATCATGATGGTGCATGAGGCTACAGTACAAGCATAATGCTGCTTCTGGCACCCCTGAATATCCTGTAGCTGAAAGACCATCAGATGTTAGTATGTTCATAATTGAAGCCAAGTCTTTTGAAATGCAAAGGAGGTTCCAGAATGGCCAGCAGAAATTCATTCAGATAGAAAAAGAAAGGTCTATTAGGATATGCGCCCCCCCCCCCCCCGGTCACCTGTTCCTGCAGTGGAACCACCTATACCAGGGGTCTGCAACCTGTGGCTCCGGAGCCGCATGCAGCTCTTTCAGCCTTATACTGTGGCTCCACAAGGCCTGGAGGTCGGAGCGTTGTGTGGGCGTGTCCCTCCAGCCCTCCAGAGAAGCACTGGAAGGAAAGGTGAGTGGAGGGCCTAACCAGAGGCAGCTCTGTGCACGAGGGCACTGCTTTTCGCGTCCCCTCCACTCACCTCTCCTTCCAGCATTGCTCTGGAGGGCTGGAGGGACACGTCCACGCTACCCTCCGACCCCTGGAGGTTGGAGGGTAGCATGGGAATGTCCCTCCAGAGCAGCTGCCATCCTCCCTCTGACATCCCCAAAGCCGCCATCCCCCCTCTGCCCCACGGAGCAGGCAGCTGCCTGCTCCATCGGGCAGAGGGGGTTTCCCTACCCTGTACTGCTGCCTCTTCAGTGCAAGAGGCAGCAGCACTGAGCAGGCCGTGGCCGCCATCCCCCCCTGCCCCACAGAGCAGGTGACTGCCTGCTCTGTCGGGCAAAGGGGGTTTCCCTGCCCAGTGCCTCCGCTTCCCATGTCTAGAAGGAAAAGTGAGTGGAGGGGCTGAACCAGAGCAGAGCCGCCTCTCCAGCTCGGTAGATCTTTGGGGCCATGGAAAACGGGTCCAAATGGCTCTTTGGGTGGTAAAAGTTCCCAACCCCTGACCTATACAGTTCAGGCTCCCTTCCAGTCTCTCCACTGGGTTTGCTTTTACAACTGATGACAGGTATATACCTTACATTATATTGTTTTGAGTCTTACTCCTTCAAATATCCCATCCAAAAGGAACCGAAACAGTTTTTATTAAAATCAATTTTATTAACTGCATGAAATATGTATGTGTGAATATAAAGAAACGCCTTTGGGATATAAGGTATATGAAGAAACACCGTTAGGATATTTACACCTCTGGGTAAATATCTAGTCACAATCCCATGCGCTAGCAAAAACGCACACAGAAATAGGCAGCATGTAACAAAGACTACAAAATAAAACAATGTGCTGAGGCTAAATATGACTTCCACAGACATGTGCTAAGATTGCAGAGAGATTGCAGAGAAGCTGAATGAATTCTTTGCATCTGTCTTCACCCAAGAGGAGGTGAGGAACATTCCTGCACCTGAACCAAGCTTCTTAGGAGGTGAATCCGAGGAACTAGCGAAGATAGTGGTAGACAAGGAAGAAGTTCTGGCAGCCATTGATAAACTAAATGTTACCAAATCCCCTCGCCCAGATTGCATTCACCCAAGAGTTCTTAAAGAGCTCAAGCATGAAATTGCTGATCTTCTCACTTTAATATGCAACTTATCCCTGAAATCAGGCTCCATCCCTGAAGACTGGAAGATGGCCAATGTCACACCAATCTTTAAGAAAGGATCTAGGGGGGACCCGGGAAATTACAGGCCAGTCAGTTTGACATCTGTTCCTGGTAAATTAGTAGAATCTATCATTAAAGATAAAATTATAAACATGTAGAAAAGCAAGACCTGCTGAGAAAGAGTCAGCATGGCTTTTGCAGAGGCAAATCCTGTCTTACAAACTTACTAGAGTTCTTTGAGGGTGTAAACAGGCATGTGGACAGGGGTGAACCGGTGGACATTGTCTACTTGATTTCCAAAAGGCTTTTGACAAAGTTCCTCACCAGAGACTGTTGAGAAAACTCAGCAATGAAGGAATAAGAGGGGAAGTCCCTCCCATGGATTAAAACTGGTTGAGAAACAGGAAACAAAGAGTGGGTGTAAATGGGAAGTTCTCACAATGGAGAGATGTAGGGAGTGGTGTCCCCCAAGGATCCGTTTTGGGACCAGTGCTCTTTAACCTATTCATAAATGACCTGGAAGTAGGGGTGGGTAGCGTGGTGGCCAAGTTTGCAGATGATACCAAATTATGTAGGGTGGTGAGAGCCACAAAGGATTGTGAAGAGCTCCAAGCGGACCTTGATAAATTAGGTGAGTGGGCTCAGAAATGGCAAATGCAGTTCAATGTAGCAAAATGTAAAGTGATGCACATAGGGGCAAAAAATCCAAACTTCACATACACGCTACAGGGGTCAGTGCTATCGGTCACAGACCAGGAAAGGGATTTAGGCGTCTTAGTTGATAGTTCCATGGGAATGTCAACTCAATGCATGGCAGCTGTGAAAAAGGCAAACTCTATGCTGGGGATCATTAGAAAAGGAATTGATAATAAAACTGCAAAGATTGTCATGCCCTTATATAAAGCAGTGGTGCGACCTGCACTTGGAGTACTGTGTCCAGTTCTGGTCGCATGATCTCAAAAAAGGATAGTGAGGAGATAGAAAAAGTGCAGAGAAGGGCAACAAGGATGATTGAGGGACTGGAGCACCTTCCCGATGAGGAGAGAGGCTGCAGCAGCGTTTGGGACTCTTTAGTTTGGAGAGGAGGCGGCTGAGGGGGGATATGATTGAAGTCTACAAAATTATGCATGGGGTAGAAAATGTTGACAGAGAGAAATTTTTCTCTCTTTCTCCCAATACTAGAACCAGGGGGCATTCATTGAAAATGCTGGGGGGAAGAATTAGGACTAATAAAAGGAAACACTTCTTCACGCAACGTGTGATTGGTGTTTGGAATATGCTGCCACAGGAGGTGGTGATGGCCACTAACCTGGATAGCTTTAAAAGGGGCTTGGACAGATTTATGGAGGAGAAGTCGATTTATGGCTACCAATCTTGATCCTCTTTGATCTGAGATTGCAAATGCCTTAACAGACCAGGTGCTCGGGAGCAACAGCAGCAGAAGGCCATTGCGTTCACATCCTACATGTGAGCTCCCAAAGGCACCTGGTGGGCCACTGTGAGTAGCAGAGAGCTGGACTAGATGGACTTTGGTCTGATCCAGCTGGCTTGTTCTTATGTTCTTATGTTCTTATTGCTATAGCCAAGGCTTATTTTTATTACAATTACCAAAACATAACATTGTTTGCTTGTACAACAAAAATCCTCAACTCACTTGTGAGACTGAAATAGCAGTGCTGCCGTGCTGCTACATTAAAGCAACACTCTCCAATGTTGCCAGTACTACATACATTCTTTGACTGGCTTACAAAAACAGAAAAGGCATTGCTGCTGTGTAACTATCTCAAAGTAACAATATAAATGCCATATTGGTATTCAATTTGGCTTACTGTGATTGAAAATAACATAACAATGCTCTTGGCTCCTAAACGTGGCTACAAAAGAAGCTACCTAGTATCTTAAAGGCACAGTATACCATAAGTCCCCATACAACAGAGAATTTAATTCCAGATACAATCCACTCTACAATACTTGTCAGAGTATGAAGATCTTGTTGAGATATATGCACAAACAGAGGCCCAGTTATCATCCCTGTTTTGACAAAAGATCTTCCTCAGTGAGCCATTCTGAGAGATGAGGGAAAGCATAATACATCTAGTAATCTCCATTGAATTACATAATATCCTCTTAGGGTACCCCTGGGGTATATTAGCAAACTTACCAACCGGGCATACACGCTTAAGCACACTGATGACAATTCCTCCTTTCTTGCTTCTCTATAGCGCAGCCTCTTGGAATGCAAGATACATGCTGAGTGCTAAAATGGCGTTCAACAAAGGCTGCTCTGCTTATTCAGTTTGAAGGACAGAGAATGTTTACAGATGGTACCAGTTACACTGTAGGAATCACACAATCTCGCATGGCTTAAAGGAAACATGCGTAATCAAACTGATAATCTTTGGGGCCATCGTGTCAAATAAGTGAATAAATTTTCCTTCCTGCCTTAACAAAATCTTGACTGTATCATTATAATCAAACCATCCCTGTTGAAGTACCTGAAGGTACTTCATGTCATCATGAGTGTGACTTGCTACCGAGTAATGGGTGACCAGAGAAGCATCTACTATTCCATGTTTTAAGTGCAATCTGCGTTCACAGATTCTTCTTTTGACTGAGCGTTTGCTCATTCTAAATTACATGGGCAAAGAATTAAGTAAATTGCCTTTTTTGTGTTGCCATTACTGAACTCTCTAATGTTATACTCAAACCCCAAAATAGGATGCCTGAATACTTTTGTTGCCATGCTCAAACTCAAATCCCACATCTGTAATTACCTCTTCTATTTAATTCAACCAATAAAGCAGTGAGCTACCCTGAGTGAATTAATATGTCCTTGAGAGACCTAGTTCTTCTAAAACCCGTAAAGGGCAGACTTTCACAATTTGGTATGTTCTGCAATATGTGCCAGTTTCTTAAAACAACCCTTTCAATATCCTGAACCAATCCAGAATAATCTAGTAACCAAGTTATTATATTACCACTTTGACACTGTTTCTCTTTAAACAGTGCTGCTCTAGATATGTGATGTACCCTTGTTCTAACTGTACAGAGAGGAGCCAGCAAGAGGGTAATCATTGGCTATCAAGCCAGAAACAACATATATCTAGCAAAGCAAAGCAGTTAAATTACATGTACTTTGAAGCTTCATGAAACTGATAGTGTTCAACCAAACTAGGTCATCTGTAGCAATTTAGAAAGAAATTGGCCCCTTTCTCACTAGCATTCCCTCCTGAACCTTTGAGTGAAGCTCATCTGTATAGGAACCAGAACATGACCTCTGACATCTGCCATTTATTTATTTACTATATTTATGCCTCACGTTTCTCCCCAGCGGGAATCCACAGTAGCATATATCATTCTCCTCCCCTCTTCTTTATCCTCACAACCATCTTGTGAGGTAGATTAAGCAGAGAGTGTTTGAGTGGACCAAGATCACCCAATAGGCTTTCATGGCAGAGTGGGGTTGAATTTGGATCTTTCAGTTCATAGTCTGACACTCCAACCATTACACCACACTGTCTTACTAACCATTTGATACAGGAAAGGCCTGTGTTGCAGCTGCTCCAACCACTGCTGAGCCTATGTGGAAAGAAGCCCATTATCACATCTGCAGATTTAAATCAATCTCACACCCATTTAACTGCCAAATCTCCCAAACAAGGAAAGCTGGAGATTATGGTAAACCAAGGGTATCTCCACAAATAAGTCTCACCAAATATTGTAGTTCCCAGAATGCCTTGGGAGAAACCATGTTCACTAAACCAGTTTCAAAGGAATTCCGAATGCTTCCAGCAGATGTAGTGTAACGGTTTATGCACAGCACAATTGCTAATTTTCTAATTCACTGAGCACTGAAATTACTAATCCAGAGCAAGACCCAGGGTGACCAAGTTGTTGTTCTTTATTTACTCACAAATTCGTTACGGGCAAAATGTAATTAACTGAATTTGATTTTCCCCTCTGTAACAGAACTCCAATGTTAGTTTCCGGGGAAGAGGGGGTGGGGATTGCTGCAGGCCTACTGGTTCTGTCAGAATTAGAAATTCTGTAGAGCATCTAATCCCCAAACAAAACAAAATGTGTGTGTTGAAGGGTTGCCTTTGCTTTGGAATTCTTATAGCCTCTTATAAAACATGGAAGCTTAACTTCTACTTATATTAAATCCCCCTGATTAGGGGAGATGAGGCTTCCCAGTGGACGAGAATGATAACTAGGAACAAGACAAATCTGGCGTTAGATGATAGCATTTGTAAACTGCATGGTGAGATTATACTTTCCAATCTCAAGGAGCCCAGAGGACTGCTTTGATCTAATTTCAGAATAGATTCAAAATGGCTCCCTGTCTTGGTTGGAAGAGGCCAGAGAAGCCAGCTGTTTTAAGATAGAGAAACATGTTTTTAATCGCCATCTCACAAATATGTGTACACATTATTGATTTTAATTTCCTACGTAAACATATTTTCTTTCATCATTTATTTGGCCAAATCCATTTTTTTTCAGCACTCTGCTGTTATTCACTTGATTGTTTTGTTATAATGGTTAATGTTTCTACTTATTGTAATCTTTCTTTCTTTCCCTCCCTATCATATGTCAATCTTTTTCACACACATTTTCTGCATCTTTCGTGTTGTTTTACTCTCTTTAGGGAGCCCCAGGAGAAGCTGGAATGTCTATCATTGGTCCCCGTGGTCCTCCGGTAAGATGCCTACCTTCCCCCCTCCCCAAATAGAGCAGCATGTGGGTCAAATAGCAAGAAAAGACAAGACTATAGAGTTTGAAGATGCCACTAAAAGAGTCTGTAACCTTCTAGGATGCAGTATGTCAGTGAGAAAGTGCATCCATCACAGCAAATAAAATTGAAGCTGGCTTACCAGTCGTTTTCCTTCCTACATTTAAAAGGAAAAGAAATATTTTCTGGTCCCAACAGAATAGCCCACACCAGTGTGGCATATTGCACACCCTTGTTGTTGAGCAAGATAAGTCTGCTTTGCTTGGGTACTTCTTATATCTGTTTCCAGCTGTAAATTGCTTTAATGCAGTTTCTTATGGTAATATGGTTTGGCAGAAGGCAAATGAATTATTCCATGGGGGAAGAATGGGATGCTTCTATCCAAATCCAAATCCAAATCCAAGATGCTTCTATCCAATTGCACAAGTTCCTGGCTGGTCCAAGCATTCTGTGTTTTGAAGGTCATGTCTTGAGTAGTGAGTGAATTTAGCTTGGGAAATTTGTTAAAAAATAGTGTTTATGGGCCCTAATCTCACTCACTGCTAAGCCCTAACCTCACTCACTTCCAAGTTTTACAATAATGGCTTCTGGGAAAGGGGGAGGTGCCTCCAAGATGATTTTTGGCCTGTACTCTAGATCAATCACTCTTGGGCAGTGTCATTTTGGACAAATTTGTAGGTACAAATCAGTGAATGAGATAATAGTGAGTGAGAAAACCACCTCTGAACCAGTGCTCAGTGGTGGCACCCAAGAGCATTTTAGGAAGTCCTCAGTTCCATTCTGCAGGAGCTTCTTTATTGCTGTAGTTAACAAGAGGGGACTGTAAACAACCAAGTTCTCACAATACTAGAACCAGGGGGCATTCATTGAAAATGCCGGGGGGAAGAATTAGGACTAATAAAAGGAAACACTTCTTCACACAACGTGTGATTGGTGTTTGGAATATGCTGCCTCAGGAGGTGGTTATGGCCACTAACCTGGATAGCTTTAAAAAGGGCTTGGACAGATTTATGGAGGAGAAGTCGATCTATGGCTACCAATCTTGATCCTCCTTGATCTCAGATTGCAAATGCCTTAGCAGACCAGGTGCTCAGGAGCAGCAGCAGAAGGCCATTGCTTTCACCTCCTGCATGTGAGCTCCCAAAGGCACCTGGTGGGCCACTGCGAGTAGCAGAATGCTGGACTAGATGGACTCTGGTCTGATCCAGCAGGCTAGTTCTTATGTTCTTATGTTCTTAAGTCAGCATGTGTATGTGTTCATGTGTGTGGCAACTCATCTTTTTCACATTTGGCACAAAAATGTGATTACTGTTGCAGAGGCATATGCCAATTTCACTGAAGTGATGCTCCCAAGGTAGCAGAGTGGCAAAGAAAATCAGGAATCACTTCAATGTTTTGCTTGTAGTTTACTTCCTATCCTTCAATTTCCAGTATATCATGCTTGAAAGAGATTGCCAGTTTCCTAGAAACTTTTTTTTTCATTATTGGATGTGCAAACAGCAAAACTCTTGACCTGGCATGGCTGAGGAACACAGAGAACTTTTTATTTCCCAGCAACAAGGTACCCTGATGACTCAGACAGTTGCTACTTCTGGCTTCCTAATTTGTTCTTGAATGTCCCCTGGCAAGTGTGCCTAATAAAATGCAGATGGAGGCTCTTTTGAGGCCACCTGTTTTTTGTTGTAGAAGTTGATGAACACAGAGGTAGGGGAAGAAGGAACAGAATCTTGTCAAAAGGTTATATTTTGTGTGATAATTGCTGCAGCATTTTGAAGACTGTTAATAGACTTCTGTGACCTCATATTAAATGATCTGTGTTGCTCCTCCTGGAGGTAGCATCCCAAGGTTGCTGACCTCTGGATTAGCTGGAGATTTCCTGCTATTACTACTGATCTCCAGGTGACACAGATCATTTCAGCTGGAGAAAATGGCCTCTTTGGGAGGTGGCCTGTGTGGCATTATACCCCATTGAAGTACTTCCCCTTCCACAGCCCTGCCTTCCACCTCCAAAATCTCCAGATATTTCTCAGCCCTGAGCTGGCAGCCCTGCACCACCCTGTGGTGGATCACTTCATATTTTATCTGCTGTCTCATCCTAGAATAAGGTGACCAGATTTTTCGTATTAAAAAGTGGGGCGCGCGCGCATGCACCCGCAGCAGCACACTGCCTTTTGCGGCGGCACTCCCCAGTCAGGAAACAGGGAAGCACCCCAGAAGGTGCCTTCTGGGGCGCTTCCCTGTTTCCTGACTGGAAAGCGCTGCTGCAAAAGGCAGCCTTTTGCGCGGCGCTCCCCAGTCAGGAGGGAAATGCCCCAGAAGGCACTGCGGCAGCCACAGTGCCTTCTGGGGCGCTTCCCTGTTTCCTGACTGGGGAGCACCGCCGCAAAAGGCAGTGTGCTGCTCTGGGCCATTGTCTGTAATCGGGACAATGGCATAAGCCCGGCGGGACGCGGGACACTCTACGCAAAAGCGTGAGTGTCCCGCGAAAATCGGGACGGATGGTCACCGTATCCTAGAATACGGACGCAGTTCCTTTCTAAATGTTGACTGATTTTAATGTTTCCACTTATGCTGCACTTAACAACAATCTCTCTGCCTTTAATTGGCAGCATTCAAAATATAAAAGAATGATTTCTGCCCATTAGAATCATCTCAGAAATTTTATCTGGAGTTTAGGTGAGTTTGTAGGGCTTCTTAGGCAAAACAGCTAAGGAATTTTGGGGGAATCCAGAAGAAGGGGAGTTTGTTCACATATCTGTTATCCACTTGAGCTAAAATGGTTTATGTTTTATTACTTAATACTAACTGAGCGTACTTCCCCTCCCTGTGCACCCCTGAGCAAGGGAGAAAGGTCAGAACGGAATGACGGAGCCCTTTTTTTGCTGTTCGGCAAAATGTCCTGGGTCCGGTCCCTGGCTTCTAAGATCTTTGGTAACGAGGCTGGAAAAGATTTTAGTGAGGCCTTTGAGGGGCACGGCTCGTCAGAGAAAGCATTACTAGGCTAGATGGACCAATGGCTTGTCTGACTAAAAGGCAGATTTGTTCGTACCATTTCTATAAATCAAGAATAAGCCTCGTTGGGAGACTGTATAATTTCAGCTTGGCCTGGCAAATGTAAACAGAAGACAAACAGAAAAGTTGGTCACTGGCCAGGACTGTGGAGGCGCTTACTACTCCTTTGGCTCAGGCAGACATCCCACTTGATATCTGTTTCTTACAGCTTTATGATATATTGACTGAAACAAAACAGCAGACTGATTTATAGCTTTTTATTAACTACCAATATTCGTATGTTACCGCTCAGTGGCCACAGTCCAGTGCAGAATTAGGCATGCTTATGCTTGTTAAAATCAATCGACCTCTCAGTGCACCTTCTTTTGAACTGATTTTTTTTTCCGTTGCATGATTAACAGTATGATCCGATAGAAAGTTACTCCCATCTAAGCCCACTGATTTCGTTTGGTTAAGACTCTGCTTACGATTACCCTGTAAATTGCAAGCAGCCTATGTAGTGAAGGAATGTAACATGCCTTCTTCATGCAGTACAATCAATGCAGGTCTCCAGACCTGACCATTCTAGCAATCCTTGGCTATAAGAGAGAAATTGTACATATCACCCTCTTGCTAACTGGTATAGTTAAGTAGGAACTTAATAGTCTTGTGGATGTCCCCCTTTAGATGGTAACACTTCAAATGCAAATTTACAGCTTGCTCCTCCCTCCTACTGAGCCTAGAAACTGAGCCCTTAGGTTTTTACCCCAGGGTCCATTCCTGATGTAACCTTGCTAATAATCTGCCAATCTAAGGAAATGTTATCCGTATCTTGACACCACTTTTTGCAGAGTATTTTCATAGGTTGTCCTGGGATGGAACTGATCGGGGGTGGAGGCAAAATACTCCCCCCACCCTCTTTCTCCATCTCCAAATAAATTGCAGAAAGATGATTTAGTGAAATGGTGACCTGGCTGATAAAATTAAGGAGCACCTTGATAGCAAAGAGATGCAGGGAACACAGGAATAACAGCATGCTTTAGACAGATGTGAGATGACAAATAGATTCCAGACTGTCTTTTGGAGGCAAGATGATGTTAGCAGTTGCACTTTCAGAGTTTTTCAGCTGCTTAACATTACTTTGGTGTGCTGGCTGGAGGAAAGCATCGTGCTGAGCATGGCAGAAACAGATTCGCTGTGCAATTTGGCAGTTCCCACACTTCTATTCTTGAGAACTTGATACAAACAACATTTGAGGAAGCTAAATGCTTCTTGGAATCTGTAATGGATGAACTTTTGCTCTTGCCTTTTATTGTCTTCATCCCAATGAGCTAGAATAAGCAGCCTAGCAGTTTAGAAGGAGGGTATCAGAGGCCAAGTTGCACCTTTTCTGAGTTTCCTCATTTAATCTTTTCTTAGCCCTTTTTTTTTTGCCCCTGGAAATGGTCAAACTGAGATCAACGTTCTGAGATTTATTAGTGAGATCCTCTTCTTTTTTTGCTCTTTTCGAAAGCGACAGAGTAGACTGGCCATAGAATTTATAAAATTGGTCCCAGGCCAACAGCTCCAAGTGTTTCATATGTTCCTGCCAAAGCCAGTGTGACCAGACACAGTATTGCAAGGCTTAAAAAAAATCACTTCATTTATACTAGCATTTTGTGTTTTAAAAATACTTAATGCTGATGAAAGCAGTTTGAAACATTTTGTAGTTGTCGTCATTCTCTAGGTGACTTTGAAAAGGTTTTAGTGTTCATTCTCTGACCAGTGGATGTCATTTAGTAATCTAAAATAAAGAGGGCAGGACAGCAGCTTTCAGTTTTCATTCTAGGGAATTCTAGGCTTCCTTAGAAATGTTAGGGAGTTCTCCAATGAAGAGTTCAGTAGTTGCAGACAAGCAATTCACAAAAGGTAGCTTATCCTCTATTGTAGGTATCCCCTTTTTGAGTCAATGGGCACATTTGGAATTCTGACAAGACATGTTGGATGCAGCAACAAAATGGCTACCACAAAATGGCTGCCGAAGGAGGCAGAAAGAGCACAAAATGACCGCTATATATTACCTTTAGTAACACAATGTAGATCCTTGTGCTGTGGTGACATCTTCCATTTATTTATTTATGCCTCAAAGCAACAAAGCTGTACAGTCAATCAAATCTCCAGTGGTCAATCAGAAGCCTTGCTGGGCAAAATTCTACCAGGCCCTGCCCATTCCCTAAAAACACTTGGTGGGTATGAGAAAAGGTGTCCGTGGGCACCTTGACACCCACTGGGTACCCCTGCTCTACTAATTGACATTCCTGGGGTTATGTATCTGTGACAGAATGGAAGGTATGTTCTAAGTTGCATTGTCTCTTTCTGGAACAATAGGTAGAATAAGTCTCTGAATACCTACTCTAAAATATATACTGTTAATGTTTTTTGCTAATGCAAATGGATTCCATGAGAAATGGGAAAGGATTCCTTAGCAATAGAAAATTTGCAAATTTGCCTTGCAAAAGAGCCAAAGGCCCTGGTGTTTCTTTTTCCACTGGAATGGCTGCAGTTCAATGCTCCTTTTTTATTAGGGTTGCCTGCTCTGGATTGGGAAATGCTTGGAGATTTGGAGGTGGAGCCTGAGGAGGGCACAGTTTGAGGCAAGGAAGAACTAGAGTGAGCACGACAACTTGTGCTTGGTAAATTTGGGTTCAAATTTTCAGTAAAGTCAAATAAAGCCAATACTTACACATTTTATTCAACTGTTACTGAGAATTTTCAGGGTAAAGTTGAATTTGTTTTAGTTTTTCCTCTGTCGTTTCCCAAGCCCTTGGAAGCTTGGAAAGCATTGGCAGGGGAGAGATCTCCATGCTGGGCTGATGCTGTCCAGCACAGCATTGAGTTGTCTCTCCCCCAACCCCACCAGCATTTCCCAAGTCACAGAGGGCTTGGAAAGCATCAGCAGGGGAGAGAACTCCATGCCACGCTGAGCTTCCTGAGTGTGGCATGGAGTTCTTTCTCTCCCGTACCTCCAAACTGGCTCTCAAGTCCATATGGACTTGGGAAATGCTGGAGAGGTCGGGGTAGGGATTGAAAAGGCCTCAAAAGCCGAATGTTATTTGGCTTTTTTGGAACCATGCGTATTTGGCTTTTCTAAATATGCCTGGTGTTGTTGTTTTTTTTAAAAAACCAGTAAATTAAAAACCTGGAAAAAAACCAATGTGGCTTTTATCCAGGAGTCTTTTTGTGTGTGTGATTCAAGTTTACTCAAATCACCACCCCTAGGAGGATATAATGCCATAAAGATGACCTTCTAAAGAAGACTTTTTCTCCAGTGAACCTCTGTGTCCCCTGCCCCAGTTGTAATAGCAGGAGAACTTTAGTCATCACCTGGATGTAGGCAACCCTATTTGTTATAGATCTTTAAGTACTGACCTTCAGCCTTTACATATGTGGACCCACATTTAACCACCTGCTAATAGCTTGGGGCCCCCTGACCTGATTCAAGAAATTACAGTGTTCCAACTTTAAAAGCAAAGCAAAGCAAAGCAATAACTAAATGTAAGCAACTTGCCCCAAATCATCATACATATAATAAATGGCCTCATGGTATATGGCAGTGGTGGCAAACCTATGGCACGGGTGCCAGAGGTGGCACTCAGAGCACTCCCTGTGGGCACGTGCAAACAGAGTCCCACCCCCACACATATCTAGGCTGGCCTGGGCCGCTGGGCTTGATTATTAGCATTAAACCGAAGACCTAGTTTTGGGGAAGCAGTGTAGGTAACCCTGTTAAACCCCACTGATTTTCATGTGAAGAACTAAAGCACGATCCTTTACCTGGGAGTAAACTTGGTTGCTGGCAATGGGGCTTGCTTCTGAGTAAACCCTCCTAGGGTCATGATTCACCCATTGGAAGTGTTGCACTGTTGCTTCAAAGCAAAGCCACTGACTACCACCAAGCTTACTCCCGAGTAATGCATGTCTCAGAGCCAACAGTTTTTTCTAAACTAAAACCTCAGTATTCAGGTTAAATTGCCATGTTGGCACTTTGCAATAAATAAGTGGGTTTTGGGTTGCAATTTGTGCACTCGGTCTCAAAAAGGTTTGCCATCACTGGTATATGGCTACCATCTTTGAATCATATATTAAATCAACTTGCTATACACTTTCACCATTAGTCATCTACGGGCATCTATCATTTTATTTGTAGGAAATTCCAAAGACCCCTTTCTGGAACCAGTTTTCTTGTAAATAAGTCATTTGATTGAGCAGGCTTATTCATTTTCAAAGTGATTCTCTGTGTACAAAACCACACAGCAAAACCCCCCCAGCAATCTTCCAGCAGTATCAGTTAAAACAATAAACAACAACCCAATCTGGTAGGCCCCTTCCACACACACAAAATAATGTGTTTTCAAACCACTTTCACAACTATTTGCAAGTGGATTTTGCTATTCCGCACAGCTTTAAAGAGCACTGAAAGCAGTTTGAAAGTGCATTATTCTGCATGTGCGGAATGAGCCTAAGATATCTGCCTGTGATGCAAATGTCAGGGGCTTGCAATTGCCACCAGACATAAGAAGCTGTGTCCAAACTCGGAGAGTTAAAAAGGGAGGGCCATTCGAAGCAGTATTTTTCTTATGGGTTACATGAGGAGGTAGAAAATATAGACAAACGGGTCTGAAAAAACAGCATAGTACAGTGGCTATAGTGTCAAGACCAGGATTTAGAAAAATCAGGTTTCACTCTGCACTCTGCCATGGAAGCTTTCTGGGTGAATTTGTTCTTTTACTCTCTCAATCTAACCTATGCTTACAGAGTTGTCAACCTGGGATATAGTGGAGGAGGGATTCTTAAGATGTCATAAGAATGATGTGATAAACTACTTTGAATCCCCAGTGGGAAGTAAAGTGGGATACAGATTTTTAAAAGGCTACAGTTTTTGAGGTTCCGGTCCATATTGCATACCTGAGTGACCAGCATGAAATGCCTCATTTTATGACAGTGTACGCCATTATATCAAGAATTCCTATAAAACAATCCCAGGCGTTGCAAACTGCACTAAAAAGACTGGTGAGTGAGCCTGTAACACACATGTTGTAATTGATTCAGACACTTCAGACAAACTGTCTGGGATTCAGAGTGAACCCTTCCGCAGTGCTACTGAGGCTTTGCCATTTCCCATTATTCATCAGCAACAAGACTGAGTGACAGTAGCTGATGGATGGTTGCCTGGAAATTGGAAAACCCATACACCAGGGGTCGAAAACCTTTACCACCCAAAGAGCCATTTGGACCATTTTCCATGGCTCTGAAGATCTACCGAGCCGGAGAGGCAGCTCCGCACAGAGCTGCCTCCGGTTCGGCGCCTCCACTCACCTTTCCTTCCAGCGTTGCTCTGTAGGGCCTGCCCGGTGTAGGGCCTGCCTGGTGCCACTGCCTCTCGTGTTGCAGGAGGCAGCAGCGCCGGGCAGGGAAACCCCCTCTGCCTGACGGAGCAGGCAGCCGCCTGCTCCATGGGGCAGAGGGGGGATGGCGGCTGCGGGGATGGCAGAGGGAGGATGGCAGCTGCTCTGAAGGGACATGCCCATGCTATCCTCTGACTTCAATGTCCCTCCAGCCCTCCAGAGCTGCGCTGGAAGGAGAGGTGAGTGGCGGGGATGCGAAAAGCTGCGCCCTCACGTATGGAGCCACCTCCGGTTTGACCCCTCCATTCACCTTTCCTTCCAGTGCTGCTCTGGAGGGCTGGAGGGACACGCCCACGCTACCCTCTGGCCTCCAGGCCACACGGAGCCACAGTATAAGACTAAAAGAGCTGCATGTAGCTCCAGAGCCATGGGTTGCCGACCCATGCCATACAACCTCCCACCCCCAATTCAATTTTATTCTTTCCAGATTCACCTTTGTATTGATGTGTATCAGATTTGATACATATGTATCTGATACATGTGTATCAGATACATTCATATGTAATTTGGGGAGTAAAACTTCAGCTTCTCTGCTCAAGCCTTGTACCAGCATTTACCACTTGTCTAGCTTAGGCTATAATGAGTCTATCTTGGAGCTTCACTCTGATTGGCTGGTTTAAATGTCATGATTACATCCAAGGCCAGACTAAGACATTTGCCAAGTAGCAAGCAACTAAATGAATATGGAGTGCTATTAGGGTTGCCAATTCCAGCTTTGTAAATTCCTGGAGATTTGGTGACATTCCTGGGGTGTGTGAGGTTTGGGGAGGGACCTTAGCAGGAGTACAATGCCTTGCAGCCTATCCTCCCCAGATAATTTTTACCCCAAGGGAACTGATCTCTGCAGCTCAGCTGAATTTCTGGGAGATATCCAGACCTCACCTGGATGTTGGTAACCCTATCCTATTCATGTGGCCGCTATTTCAAATGAGTGGGCATCATATCACTATTAATCTCAACTGGAGTAAGATTCCATTTACTTGTATAATTGCTGGAGAAGCTTGTTACAATTTCTGCAGTTGGTCCCACATTGGTGGGAAAAGATGTACAGTTTGTCCACATGGTTTGACTTCAAGGTATGCTTGTAAGCCAAGCATACAATGCCCTCCCCTTAGGAATCTTGTCATTTGTGTGGTTTTTGAAAAAGCTGAAAAACATGCATGGATGTCTTTCCATGCAGGCAAACAATGTCAGCAACCACAGAGATGACACCAATCACACTGGAACCAGTATGTATGGGTGAGAGACCCAAGGTCTGTAATTGTGAAAAAGGGTTTTAGTGCTTTGCTCCAATGACTCCCTAAACAAAAATGTATACAAATTTGTGCTTCCTGGTGCATTTTCTGCTTGGTGGGGAAATGTGCACTTGAAATTAGTTTCCAGTGTTTTTAGTCAACTATGTTAGCTTCTAGAAATTATAGAAATGCTACTTGTATTACTTGCTTTCTTATTCTACTGTTAGAGGGTATATAAAACAAGTGGATCTATTTCCAGCTGTCAGATGATGAAGGGTAGGAAATCATGGAGGCTGATGGAGTGACTAGGTCACACGTTTTGCTGCCTCATCTGTTTCTTCTAATCTCCTTTTCCGTTTCATTCTATTCAGGGACAGCCTGGAACAAGAGGTTTTCCTGGGTTTCCAGTAAGTGCAACTGTTAACACATACTGTTGTATATGAATGATATATTTCTAGCTATAGCATCACTAAAGCTAAATACCTCTCAGTGCAGCTGTTCTAAAATTGGTCGACCTGCGATGACATAATAGAAAAAAGTGTTAATTCAGACACTTAAAAAAACCTTGTTACATTATTTTTATTTTTGCAAATGTAACAAATAATTCAACCAAACAAAAACTGTCAAATATACATAATTAACTTCCGCTTATGATGTAAGGCAAAAGTGAGGTTCTTTAATTCATTCTATGTTGTATTCTAGGTAAAAATGCATTATCCAAACTTAATATTTAGTAAGAACATGTTACTTCGTGTTGTTTTAACAGTTTACTGGTTTCCCTGTGCTTTTCTTCTAGTTAGTGGATAAGGCAATCAAGCTATCAGATAGTTTTAACCCTGTGCAGTATCCAAGGAAAATCTGAGCTGATATGAGATCCCCCATAGATTCTGTATCGCAGGTCCTTAGAATCCATTAATAAATATTTGTATAGAGATATCCTTATTAGTCTATTATAGCACAAAACACAGAGAATGTTATGACATCTGAAGAAGACCAACTTATTATTGGATAAGATTTAATGAACTAGTGTCCACTTCTGTCTTCTGAAGTTGGCCATGAAAATTTTGCTGTAACAAATCATTAAGGTACCAGAATTTTTGGCCCTTTCCGCACGAGCCAATAACAGTGCCCTAGGGACAGCAAAAACGCCATGCCTAGGGAGCTGTTTGCATTGGGGGCGCAGCTGCATCGCAGCTGCGCCGCCCTTGCTCCCCCCCCCAGCGGCTGGAAGGCGCCATTCCCCGCCCCCTTTCCCAAACACCTTACTGTGTCCTCCAGCCTCTGGTGCGTCGCACAGGCCAGGGGGCATGCCCCCCTGCCCTGCAACTTCCAAGCTGTCATGCAGGGCAGGGAGTGTGTGTCCTCTGGCCTGTGCGACACGCTGGAGGACACAGTAAGGCGTTTGGGGGACAGCACAGCCTGCACGGAGGCTGTGCCGTCTTCCCCACCGCAACCGGGACCATTTGTGCAAACAGTCCCGGGGGGGTTGGGTCGGCGTCATGTGGCCAGTGTGGCCGTGCGGAAACGGCCTTTGATTAAAGACTTGACCATCTCCTTTTCCCCCTTTTTCACTTATTGTAGTCAGTAAGCACATTTTCTTCACAGTTTTTGGGGTGTTCCATACCCACCTTAAAATGAATCATGGGTAAATTTATTTTTTTTTGCCATCAAGTCACAGCTGACATATAGAGACCTTGTGGAGACATTCGGAGGTGGTTTATTATTGCCTGCCTCTGCGTTGCAACCCTGGACTTCCGTGGGGGGTTCCCAACCACATAATCAGGGCTGGCCCTGCTCAGTTTCCAAGATCTGATGAAATTGGACTAGCTTGGCCTATCGAGGTCAGAAATTGAATATCACGTGTATTTAAAGGTTAAAACAACATGATTTAAGTTAAAATAATCAATTTCTTCTGTAAATTGAGAATCAAGCAAGGGAAGTGCACATTGCAGCCCAAAGGTTTGCACATCTAAGCCTCATTGAGATCCATAGTTTGTACCCAAAGAAAAGAAACCCTGGGTGCCATCCTGTTAAAATGTTAAGGAGCGTTTATATTTTAGGATTTAATACCCTCATAATCAGAAAAGTTATTGTGGATGGAGTTTGTGTTTCTGAACAGAAACATTTAAGGTCTTTTTTCAACTTTCCTTTTTTTCTGAATGATGCATGATTACTTTTTGATTCATAATACTCCTCAAATTTTGCAGCAATCGCATTTTAACTGATTTTCTGCTCTGAAAATGTTCACAGGAGCTGCAAACACTTAACATTGTTTGGATCCCGCATTGTTGTTGTTGTTGTTTTTTTAAAAAAAGGAGCTACTGTCTTTGGGCTTTAGCAATCAAATTGAGAAGCAGTATAATTCCTGCTTAAGCCTTTTCCAGTCATTGCTTACACTTTGTGAAAAAGTTGAACAATGAGGATCTTTTATGCCATCATTATGAAGTGTCCATAATTATCTGTTGGTTTTATGCCAATCCTTAGCAGATGTTCTTTTCCTGATAACATATGCTGTTAATAATGCAGTGTCTGTATTAAGATTACAACAGTATTGTTAAAATGTCAACAAAGTCTCTTTAGTAACTGACGAGTAAAACGATGGAAGACCGAGATCTGGCAATTGCAGTTCACAGCACACTGTGACGCAGTTTTCCAAGACTGTATTTCTTAAGCTACAATAACTAATAAAATCTCAAAATGGTTGCCCTATTCCTTGTCGATATTTATTTTATTTATTTTTTATTTTATTTATTGGGTTTATAGACCGCCCTCCCCCGGAGGGCTCAGGGCGGTGTACAGTACAGATAGAGCACAATCAATTTAAAATACAATAAATATGCATTAAGATGGCTCTAATAAAAATCAACCCTACCCCATTAAAATGCAGCTATTAAATTAATATTAATGTTAGCTCAAGATGGCGCCTGCTATCAATTCCCTCTCAGACATACATCAGAAAAGAAGGGCGGCAGGGGCCACATGATGTTACAGCAGCAAACAAAGGGAGGAAGGGGCCCCTATCAACGGCTAGTCTCCCCAAAGGCCCGGTGGAACAATTCGGTCTTGCAGGCCCTGCGGAACTCAGCAAGGTCCCACAGGGCCCGGACTGTTGGTGGAAGAGCATTCCACCAGGCGAGGGCCAGAGCTGTAAAGGCTCTGGCCCGGGTGGAGGCCAGCTGTATCATGGAGGGGCCAGGGATCACCAGTAAATTGGCCTCTGCCGAACGCAGAAGCCAATTCGGGACATATGGGGTAAGACGGTCCCGCAGGTACGGAGGTCCCAGGCTGCGCAAGGCCTTAAAGCATACTGGTGGTGCTAGCATAAGCTGAGTTACAGTCTTCTAAGCCATTAAGTTCAATGGACTTAGAAAGATGCAGGTCTGTTTAGGATTGCATTGCTAGATCTCTTGGGAAAAATGTTGTGGGCTGTATAAACACACTTTAAAAAGCTTGCCTATTTAAGTCAGTTCTTTACCTACCTTCTCACCTTTCTTAATTTCAGGGGCCAATTGGTTTAGACGGGAAACCAGTAAGTGAAAACTTTCATTCTTGTTTTCAGCATCTCAGTTTTTTGGTCTGTCAGTTTCCATCCCTAAAACTTTGAAAATGTTTACTTCTGCATGATAAATTAAAAACATTCAGAAACGCCAGATATAAAATTGCAATGGTGGGCAGAACACCATAACACTTGACTTAGACATTACAGTTGTCACAAATATTAATGTTGTCAACTGAAGTTGTTTTAGTAACTTTTTTTTAAAAAAAGTAACGAATTAAATATTTGAACAGAGTGGTATACTTGATGTTAGCGCAGAGGTATAGCAGGAACATAGCCCAGGATACATCCAGGGACACTGTTGTATTTACTGAGGTTGTAATTGCTAAGCAGCACAGTGGTGCCTGTATTGTGCTGTTCCTCTATGGAGTGTGAACAAGCAAATGTAGAGAGAATACGCATTACTCAAAATGCTGAAACAGGAAGCACAAGCATTTAATGCTTCCTATTGGTGTGATTATTCAGAAAAGAAGCTCATATTTTCACTCCTCCCTATGCAAAATTGGGTGTGCTATCACATCAATGGAAGTGTATGTTCTTCCTGCAGGATATATTTTTCAGCTCCCTCTTGTATGTCACAGAAGGCTTCAGGACATTCTCTCATATTACAATTCCAACACTCTTTCTGAGGCATATCATCCACACAGCACGTCAGTTCATATTTCGTTCAATTTCAGCTTTATTATTTTGATCGATTGCTGTGCTCAGCAGAGGGAGCTGTAGCCTTTAAAAAAAAGAAAATAATGTCTACTCCTTGATAACACTCTTGTCTTTAAAAATATCTGAACTTCATAGTAAAATGTGTAGTCACTCATCAGCTGTGTATATCTGGAGGTAGAATCTATAATCAAGAAACATAAACAGGTATGGGGCACCATAAGCGTCAGTAGCACTTAATATTTATGTGAAAAGGCAATGGATTCTAAGATACAATGATAGTCACAGAGATGTGGAGCTCAAAATAGCTCCTAGGCCCAGTTATTAAAATGCTTACATCAGAATCATCTTTCTTTCTTTTTTTCTATTTAGGGGCATCCTGGACTGAAGGGAGAAATGGTAACTCAACTTTAATCTGTTTGTGCATGATATGTACAAGGTTGGGTCTGGAAGCTCCCCAGTCTATTAAAGAGCAAAGATGGAAGGGATGATTTGTGGGGTCTCAGGTATGTGTGGAGTTAGAGTCTCATTATGCGAGATATGAAATGTGAGTTGGGTCAGGGATTTCCCCAACCTGAGTCATTTCACATCTGACCTGGATTCACCTTTAAAATACTGGGGGTGGTGGGGTGGGAGGTGGGATTCAGCTATAGAGCACAGTGCAGCAGCAGGAGGACCTTCAGTCTTCCTCCCTTCCATCTTGTATCTATAGCAAAGAATGTGGTGGTGGGGGGGGGGGGTGATGCTCGTCATCCTCATTCGTTTTTGTTGATGGGCCGACAAGGCCCTACTGGCATCATTGAAAGTTTTGTGTTTTAAGTGATGGAACAAAAGTTCTGGCTTACTCAAGTTATTACCTCACATTTCACTCATTGTGATGAGTATACATGGTGTTTGTGTTCACATGAGTTGACCTCTGCAGTCCAATGTGAATTTCTTTCATTTTATTTGTTTATGCAACCTGAATTTCAGTAATATTGGTTACCATGAATTTGGTTAGCTGGATAATTTATGAAGCCTCAGTTTGCAATTGACTTTTCTTGCACTTGGCTGTTTCTCATTAAGGCTATCTCAACGCATCTCAGAACAAGGTTTCGGCGAACCATTAGTACCAATGTATTGCCATTATCTTCAGTACTATGCCATAGTAATAAAATGAACGTCATGGGGATTCACTCCTAGTTAATTGATGTGAGTTGCTAGGTGAATAGCAGGTGTAGAATCTACAGTGAACCAGTCATTTGATTGCTTTACCATCTGGAGGTGGCTTCCCATGCTCCTCCTTAATCTAGTCCTCAAAGACTTCATGTCATATGACAGTGGTGGCGAACCTATGGCATGGGTGCCAGAGGTGGCACTCAGAGCCCTCTCTGTGGGCATTTGTGCACAGAGTTCATCATGTGGGAGAGGGGTGGAAAATCACCCCGCCCACACACACATCTAAGCTGGCTTGGGCATGATCCTTTACGTGGGAGTAAGCTCGGTTGCTGGCAATGAGGTTTGCTTCTGAGTAAACCCTCCTAGGATCGTGATTCACCTGTTTGAAGTGTTGCATGGTTGCTTCATTAAGCTTACTCCTGAGTAACGCGTGCCTCGGAGCCAACCATTTTTTCTAAACTAAAACCTCAGTATTCAGGTTAAATTGCCGTGTTGGCACTTGGCGGTAAATAAGTGGGTCTTGGGTTGCAATTTGGGCACTCAGTCTCGAAAAGGTTCGCCATCACTGTCATATGGGGAGTTACAACTTGGAAAATGATCAAATAGATCCAGTACTTTCTTGTTGTCCTGTAAACCCAATCTCACAACATCCCCACAGTCCTGTGAATTCACCCTTAACTTCCCAGTAAAGGGAAGTTTGGGTTCTGGACAGGTAGTTTTATGACTGGGCTCAGAATCTGAGGTTTATGGAATAATCAGCAAACACATTCAGCAATTTTTGAAGCATTTTAATATAAGGCTCTATTAAGTTTTTTTCTCCTGTATGAAAATTAGCAAAAATGGCCTTAAAATGTATTTGCTTGTATTTTTCACAAAACTGTGAATGTAGTCTATCATTGACTGTTTCTGCATGGGTCAAATAGAAGGATTGAGACCCTTTTTATAAACTTTTGGGAGAAATTCCCACAGAACTCGCCCACCATACACTTCTAACCTGCTCTATTTGCCAGAACCTGGGTTAAATGAAAGTTGCTAAATGAGTGACTTCCCCCCCACCTTTAGTCCGGGTTTCAAATGCTTCCTGCTTGCCTGTGCAAACTACAGCAAGCAGGAAGCATTCAATTCCCACCCCCTTCCTTCCACCATTATGGTGGATTCCCCAGGCAGCCATCATTAGAGTGGATTCTCTAATAGGCGGCCACCATACTGTGCAGGTAGGTGGGTTGGATTCTTGCGGGGGGAGATTCTCGGGTGTGTGGTTTGCCTGGAACACTGTGTTTCCTGTGAGAACCATGCTGCCTTCTGCCATTAGAATCCCAGCCATTATGTAATGTCACAGGCAACTGAAACGGGTTCCATGAACCCATGCTGCCTGCAGAATCAGCCATGTTATCTCAAGAAAAAGAGGGTTGGGGAAATAAGTAGATATTTCATACCAATGGGTTGGAGCAAAAAGAAGTTGTGTTCAGGTATTTATTTTCATTCTCCATTATTTTTACTAGAATTATTTGTTAGGAAACCCATAAAGTTTTGAAAATTAACAGTTCACAAAATTATTCGAGACAGTAACTTAGAGAACAGATATTAATACCCAGACACAGGCCATTTAGCATATCTTGCTTGTAACTGGACACACTTTCACTTACTTTATTCCTGGTCTATAAATTCTGTTCCCTTTGTTAATTCTGCAGCCACCCTGTGTGTTTTGGCTTGTTCTAGCGAAGTATTTCATTTCAGTGTGTGGTTGAATTCTTGGTTCTGCTAGTTATGCCTTTGCTTTCAATGAAGCCAGAATTTTACCCTCTGCCTAAAACAGTGAACCACAAGGTACAGCCCATGCTTCACTTCCTCTCGGAATTAACGAAATAATCATGCCCTACAATCTATCAAGTACTACAGGGTTGTGTTCTGGCAAACTTCTGCTTGCTTTGGCATGAATGCTACACAGCTCTAATGTAATTCCACTGTTCAAATTAATTGTTATTCTGCTTCATCTTCCTTTGTTATTGTAATGTATGTTTATTTGTTCTAGCCACAAGAGGATTTTCTGAGGAGTCATACTTTTAATATCTGATGAATTGACTATGAAGATTTTTTAATTTTATTTTTAATCTAAGCATTAAGTCAGGTCAGCTTGACTGACCAAGTCTAAGGCCGTTTCTGAACGCCCCAAAAACAGCGCTGTAGGGATGGTAAAAACATCGTCCCTGGGGCATGGTTCGCACAGCTGCCGCCGTGCTCTCCCCCACAAAACGGCAGGAAAACGCTGCCTATCTCACTTTTTTGTGGCTACCTCCAAAGTTTTATTTCAGAGTACACATCATGTGCTGCTTATCATATGGCTCATCTTGTATACACGCAATATAATGTTTGCTTATTTTTGCTTATTTTTTCCTCAAAGGGTCCCCCTGGTCCCAAAGGGCAACCAGTAAGTTCTCATTCTTTCTATTCATATTACTGTTTGGTTTACTACCACTGTTAATATACACAGCCTTGCTATTTATTTGTCTTCTGTCTCCCAAAGGGTCCTCCTGGGCATAAAGGAGAAAAGGTAAGATTAGTAGAGATAACAGCAGAGTGAATAGTGGAAAGATGATTTTTAATTAATCATTGAACCCAATGTTTTTAGATTTAAGTTTATGGCTAATACAAAGTAGAACTCTGTTTATATAAAAGATGAGGACTCTAACTCCATGACCTCACTTTTTATTAGCAATCCTATTTGAAAATGGTGTCACTTTTCTTGAGTGAGTCCATGCACAGAATCATGCATGTGTGCAGGGAAACGTTTCAAATGAAATTTCTCCCATCAAATCAGGAACATTCTAATTATAGGCTAAGGGTCCAATTCACAGCAAGGCTTATGCAAGGAGTGCAGATTTTCCCCACGTTTCCCCATGTTCAACCTTGGGCAAGCTTATTCTAGCAGTCACAGAACCCACATGAGGACAGGGAAAGAAGGCAAAACAATCCTTTGTGTCCTCAATGGAGCTCTGCTGGTAAAAGAGACAAGAAGGGCAATGTTGTCACTTTCCCCAAGCCTGCTGCAGCCTCCCTGCCTGAATGACTTTTGTTCTGTTGAGATCATGTGACCTCTAGAATAAACCTTCCTGGGATCTGTGGGGAGGGGGAAATGGGAAATATCAGTGCCTTCCATTGACAAAAGACTGGATCCAGACCAAAGTAGACAAATCCACAGATACTACTCCAGCAACACTTGGGCCCATATTTCATCACATAGAACTCATCAATTAATCTTACCATTAGAAAGAAATAGGACAATAGTAAGGTTGCCAGCCCTGCTCTAGGAAATGCTGGGAGATTTGGGGGATGGTGCTTGAGGAAGGTAGAGTTTGGAGGAGAATTCTGTGGTTTTACCAAGAGACTGAAGGAATTCCTAGAACATCACCAAGAAATGATGGTACTTCTGGGCAGATGGTACTGTGACATCATTTCTGGGTTATGTTGTAGGGCTTCCCCCTATCTCTCTGGTAAAGATAATAGAGATTGGAGGATATTTGAAGTGTCACCATTGTTTGCATTCTTTGCGCAATATTTTTCCCTTCCACTAAAATTAGCAAATTGGGTGGAAAAATTTGCTTGCTGTCACCAGGCAAATGGCAACTCTGGACAATCATTTTGAATAAAATAAATCAAAATAGTTTAAAAGAAGTTGCACAAAGGGAATAAGAACTAGCAAATAGCCGGCTGCTTTCCAGTATCTATGGCCCTTTCCCCACTTACCTTTGACCACCCTTTGCTGCGTGCTGCTCTCAGCGCGCGGCATCTCTGGCGCACGCCCGGGCGTCTGCGCGGGGTCATCAAAAGGTGCCGTTTTGAGGAGCGCCAGGGATGTCACATGCTGAGGGGGCACGAGAGCAGCAGCGTCGGGGCGGCTGCACTGCCGCTGCCCCTGTAGTGGGGAGTGCCCCAGGACCCCGCGCTACTTGAGGAGAGTAGCGCGGGGCTTACGGTAAGTGGGGAAAGGGCCTATCTCTCTGCTGAAACTGATGGAATTGTGCCAGCAATGCACCTGCTAGGATCCTGTCCCCTTGAATTTATTGTAGTTCACAACAGTTACAATTTAAACAATTTTCTTTCAATTCCCTCTTTTTGCAGGGTCAATGTGGAGATTATCCTCACAGGGTAAGTAGGCTTTTAAAAAAATGATCTTTTCTTTCCTGTACAGTATCCTTTCTATGTATGAATGATTTGTTAGTATATTATAGAACGTGCCTACTAACAAGGGCCAACGCTGGATCCTGCAATCCTTCGCTCTCTCCATTCCCACCCCCCAATATTTATTTTCTGGCCTATATTATTGGCTAACCAAATAATGAATTTTCAGAAAGGATTTTATATCTTTATTCTTTTGCACACTTAACTGACCCTAGAGGAGGAGTGTAATGTATATAAACCACCAATCAATGCCACATTTTACTCCATGTTTTCTCCTACTAATTTTCCTGTGGGATCCTTTCCATTTGGATTTTTTTAATTTGAAAATTTTATAGAAAATAAAATACTATTTACATCCATGGTATGGCATCACAATGACCACTTAACGGCATGGAAGTTACTTGATGTAACAGTTAAACTGAAAGATTAACCATTCAGTATTTTTTTTCTGGTCGCACCCCCAGGAAATTATCAGTTGAAGGAGAAAGTAAGGTATCAGAGGTCAATTAGACCTTGTAGAAATTAACCTATATGAATAGTTTCATCTGTACTATAAACAATAATCCCTAAAACAAGTTCACATTTTTGTATTAATTTTTAAATGACCTTAAAAGAACAAAACATACCAGGGTAGTGACTAGATGGAATATACTTATTCTTGATATGTTGTTTCTAAGCTGCTTTTTGAAAATGTAGCAAGCTTTACCTAGTCAGAGCTCTAAATATATATCCCCAAACCACTCCTCTGTGCACAATAAGCCCCCATCTTATTGTCCAACATGATGTATTATCAGAATGGGTTCACTTACATAACAGTACCACAGTGTGTAAATCACAGGGCATGTTTTCATGTAAGGTGTGATGAATGAGCATTTGCCATTTTGCTTGACCTTTACCCTTTCCTGTAAGCTAGTTGCAACATCAACAGGAAGCACTACAGAGTTTAGAGGAGAAGAATGAAGAGATAACTCTGAACCAGTTTGGGGGGAGCAGTCTTAGTTGCTAGTTCCTCAGGGCTCCCTCTTAGTGAGGTGTACAGGTTAGAGCACTGGATGAGCTCTGGGAAACCCAAGTTTGGATCCCCACTCTGCCATGGCCACTTGTTGAGTGATATTGGTCCAGGAACAGACTCCCAGGCTCATGTATCTCACAGAGTTTTTGTTAATTGATATGGTTGCTTATATTGCTGGTTTTATATTGTAATGCTTTGTTCAGTTATAGTGATTTTCGCCGCCCTGAGCCCTATCGGGAAGGGCGGGATATAAATTTTTAAAAAAAGATTGGGAGGGGAAGAACAATGTTGTAAGCTGCTTTGGATCTCCTTTGGGGAGTAAATCAGGGTATAAATAAATAACTGCTACAGCAGTGTTTGATTCATGGAAGGATACATGTTTTTTCTACCTGAATCTTCCAGATTTAAGAGTTTGGAGTAATATGGAATGGAACTGTGAGTGAATGTTGTGATACTGCTTTGCACTGTAAGAAGTGCAAATTCATGAATTGGTCTCTCTCGGTTATTATTTAAAAGGTGGCTGACAAGGTAGCCAGATATGTTCCTAGTTAGGGTGGATTTCTGTTTCTTTAATGATGCACTCATAGCCTGTTTCAGTCTTGTAATCCAGGCAACAGTGTGGCAAAGAGGAATACAAACGTTCTTAGCACAAACAGGAAACCAAAAAAAAATTAATTGATTTATTTTTTAAAAAAGATTTTCATACCATTGCTAAGGGAACAAGGACCATTGTTCATTAGGCAGACAATGTTACATACATCTTAAGAGATCATTTCAATCTAATACTTCATTATTTCATGGATTCTAGTTAATTATTTTATGGATTCTAGCTTCCAAAGTTGTGGGCAGAGAACTTGGAATGTTTGTATGATCTGTCCCACACAGCCTAGATAAGACATCCCAGGGACACTTAAAAAGGTTTCTGGATTAGACAATCTTTACAGCTTTCTTCTCAAGACATCCTCAGGATGCCTTATTTTAACTCAAGGCATCATTTCTGGAGAATGCTTCAAGGTTACCTTTCCCCCCTTAAGCTGCCTGCAAGAAATCTCCTGCCTGGCTGTGTTGAAGGCAGAGCTTAGGAGGCATCTTATTTTTCCCACCCAACCGTTTTGCTCTCTGGTCAGTTTCATCCTCAGCTTGTGCCTGACATTTTGTGTGTTACGAAAGGGATTCTCCCTGCTGCCATTTGCTAAAGTTGCCCCAGGACATTTGCTCTGCAGGCTCCTATGCGGGATTCCTTTTCAGACCCAAAAGTACATAGTTGTACTCAGCTGGTCCTGCTGCTTCAACAATATATAGTTTTCCTTTTTTAAAAAAAATTGAGGAGCTATCTCCATAGCTACACAGACATAAATATGAGGATCTGAGCCTCTCAGAAGACCTTAGCTGCTCAGAAGACCCATCTACCTCCCACTGAGAAGCATTCGGTTTACCTGCCCTCCTTGGACCAACTTGGTAACCAGTGGAGGGCAAGTGTACCTCTCAATGGGAGGTAGGTGGGACTTCTGAGCAGCTAAGATTCTCGTATTTGTGTCTCTGTAGCTATGGAGATAGCTCATCGAAATTTATTGCCAGAATCGGCAAGACCAGCTGAGTATAACTATGTACTTTTGGGGTTGCAGAGCAAATGTCCTGAGACAACCTTCAGCAGATACCAGCAGGGAGAATCCCTTCAGCTGCACACAACATGTCAGGCACAAGCTGAGGGTGAAACTGACCAAAGAACAAAACAGTGGGGCGGGAAACAGACTCTTTCCCCCTCTGATGCCTTTGCTGTCAGGAAAGCACACCAGAAGCCACCTCTTTTTAAAACATTCCCTGGACATCTTATTTTGGGTGTGCAGAGTGAAAAGAGGCCATCACCTCTTTTTAAAGATACCGCACAGATGCCTTTTTTGTGCTGTGCAGAATGGACCTATGACACTTATTTTGCAAATAATTTCATGAAACCCCACAAGTACTTAATTTTCTTTTGTATGCTGCTGTATTGATGCACCTAGTTTCCAAAGAATTCCAGAGAATTCCAGTTTCCAGAGGATCAAGCCACATTATACAGTCATTTGGAAAGATAATAGATTCTGTAGGGCATGCTCTGACCAATTAGTATTTTAAAAGTTTCTTGATAAATAGACTCCAGCTCTGGCCCTTATTCCAGAGAGATATGGAGGTATGACTTGTCCAGGATTCTGGTATGAAGGCAACATGTAGACAGCACACCATTCAGAAGCGTCAGGGTAGAGCAAGGACTGGTGGGTTGTTTGACTAGTCTGTCTCATTAATGAAAGGTCAGCTGTGTTTATTTAGAAAAGCAATGCCACTAAATTGCTATCGATCTTTGAAAGAAAAAAGCATTGTTTGCTTAAGCAGCGATCTGCGTTCTTTCAGTCACTAGAGTCCTTGATGTCAAGCTGTCCAAGATGAAAAGCTAGAGACAATATTAACAATAAAATTAATCACAAGTGACTAGGAATAAGAAGGGCTTCAACACACAAAGCACTATAAAGGGAATGAATGACAGCTTTGATTTATGACTACTGTTGGATATTGGAATGAATGTTTATGAAATTCTATCATTTCATCACAAAGGGTACTCTCAGCTTTAGGAGTTCTATACAGTCAGCAGAATACAGATAAAGAATGGAAACCTAAGCAGGTCTATTCTGTGGGACTTACTCCCAAGAAAGTATTCTTATGATCACATTGAAAATGCTATAGATTAAGATGCTGCTGCTGTAACATAGCTTTGAAGAAGATGATGATTTTGGAGTTATACCCCATTTGGGTTTATACCTCGTAAGGAGTTTCAAAGCAGCTTCCAAACGCCTTCCTTTCCTTTCCCCACAACAGACACCTTGTGAGGTAGGTGGGGCTGAGTTCTGAGAGAATTGTGACTTGCCCAAGGTCACTTAGCAGGCTTCACGTAGAGAAGTGGGGAAATAAATCTGGTTCACCAAATTAGAGTCTGCTGCTCAGGTGGAGGAGTGTGGGCTCAAACCCAGTTCTCCAGATTACAGGTTACTACACTTATCTACCACACCACATTGGTTTTGGGAGTTGGATATGTCTTGAAACTTCTGTGTTGCACTCAGTTAATGAAGTTATGTAAATTATTATGAAACTTCACAATAGGTTTGGTTGGGGGATGAGGGTTTATAGGTGAACATAGTTTCTTTTCCAAAAGGAGCGGAATCATGTTTTAATGTGCCAAGTCAGAATTTCTGCCATAGTGTCTTCTGACTGCTGTGTTTGTGCCAAGTGCTTATGGTCTGGGTTGCCCTCCACAGCGAAGCAGAAACGGATAATCCAGCCCCATGTTTACATAGTACTAATATTTCCTCTGAAACGCAACAGAATTGGAAAGCTAATACTCAGCAGAGGAAGTGACCTCATCAACAGATTATTCAAGCTGCACAATAGAAGCCTTGCAGACAAATGAGATAATCAGAGCAGGTAGATAAAAGACAGTTGCAAGTGTAGGTCCAGACTGCTGGGACTTCATGTTGACTTCAGAGTCACTTTAGACCAATAAAGTTTGTTTTACTATAGAAGGTGTGATGGATGTAAATGACACCGCTCTGTGTCTTCACTATCCCCTTAGGAATACCTAAGTACTACACTTGCCGCTCTGCGTTCTAATCAGATCCTTACATTGAAGGTTTGTGGGCAAACGGTTTAACTGCAGCCAGTCCTGTTGCAAAAGAACAAGGAGATGAATCCAATATTGCGTATTCTCACTATCAAAAACCTGTGAAGATGTTTGTGGAAACACTGGGGCAGCAGTTAAGGGAGAAGGAGGAATAAATTTAAAAGTGATTTCATGAACACCTCATGTTACTAATGGCCTCTGGATTTTTACTAGGAGGAAAGGCAACTGAAGCACTTACAACCACATCAGTTCAAATATCTGTTGCCCAGTTTTGAATACTGGCAACTAATCGGGATCCCAAGATAATTCCTCTGGAGCTCAGATATTTTGTACTAAATGTAGGGTGACAGAAGCGTATCCCTGTAATATAATGGAAATGCCTATTAAGTAAGTTTAGAAGCACATTCTCTTCATACTTGATGAGAAGTCTTTGAATATCATGCTCTGGAAGCTCTATTATTGTAGCAAAGAAAAACTGAGAATTGAGGTTTTACCTTCACCTTAAAAAACAGCTCATGGTATTTTTTGGGAAACCCAAATCAAGTAGATCCAGAATATTACCCACATTATCAATACAGTAAGAAATAGTTGTCTTTTCCCCCTGATGGTATATTTTGTACTATTCAGTGAAATTGTATCTAATCCATGGAGATGGACATTCTTAATTTTGAACAGAGAAGAAATTCAAAGAAAACGAGCACTACAGTCAAATCCTAATACACATTTTTCAGTTTTTCAGATACGGGCTGGACAGAGAAAAACACACCTATTTGTATTATATACTTCAGTATTTGTCTAGGCATTTTGCTCAAAGAAATGAGTAAAACATAGCCATCTGTCTACTCCTTGCCTTTGCATTTCATTCATCTTGCTCCAAAAGGAATTGCTTTCTGATTCTGATTGTATGGCAGTCAAAAAGAACACTAGTTGCTCCCACTAGAGACGATTTGACTTTTGGGGGGAAAAGCTGGCTCTAACGATGTTTGAAAATTCTTTATACTGTCTGACTGTATGAATGGCATCTCATCATTGCCACGTGTGCTCAGCTTTAGTGCCTTTAAAAAAAATATTAATAACATCTGCCTCACTTTGTCATTTCATGCAAGGATCACAGTGATTTTCTTCCCTGTGGTTTGCTGTGCTCCTCTGTGGTCTTTGAATAATTGCAGCCTTCCTAATCCAAGGCTCACTCTTCCAATTTTTCCATCCTGTTCCCATGTCATCTGTTTAAACCCAGCCCGAATGGCTGAGTTGCAGCGCTGCAATATTGTGATAACATTTCAATTGCAACACGACCGGAATTTGGCTTGCGCTCAGTCGCAAACAGCCATATTAAAGGGGAGGAAAGTGAACTCACTGTCATGGGAGACCTGCAGGCACACCTCTCAGCTTCAAAAAAAAAATTACTTATGCACCTGCATTTGGTAGGTTTAGCAAGACCTGACTGTCCCAGTATACTGATAAAAATCAATAGAGAGTGACTCTAGTTATGGATAATTATGTGCCGTGGTTGGAATAGAGCAGTGCATATTCTACAGGCAACAGGCCCACTGGTTTTTTTGTTGTTGTTTGTTTTTTGAGCATATTTTAGTGAAGTAGAATTGATGCCTCTAACATGGAACACATGACTTTTGTTTAAAAATTGCCAAGCATGAGGTTGTTTATTATGAGACAAGAAGTTTGCACCCATGCAAGATAGAATGCCTTGGGTTAGCTTTGAATTAGTGTTACAAAATATGTGGCCACATTAAGGGCTTTTCTTGAGGCCAAGTCAAGTAAGAACTGTAGAAAAATCCTAAACCAGTGAAAGGGTCCCAGCCAAAGCTACGCTATGCTACAGAAGGACGAGTTCTCAGAAAAATTATCTGGTGTAGGCAAGGAGTGAAACTTCAGCAGAAGTGCCGTGTTGTATCCCTTGCTGAATGGTGTTCTTCATGTCATTCTGCATTCATCCTATCAGCCATTAAAATGCTGTAAATCTCTTAGTAATTTTCACTGGTAACAAAGCAAGCATATAGTTTTGATGATCATCAAATGGTTTGTTCCTAGTATGGAGTAAAAAACAAACAACAATTAAGAGTATTTAGGGATGAAAACATGATTATTGTGATTCACTGTTGTAAGCAAGCCTACATCAAATCACCTGTGTATACAATTATGGAATTAGCAAGTTACAAGAAAGTGAGGTGTTGTGTGGTTTCCAGGCTGTATGGCCGTGTTCTAGTAGCATTTTCTCCTGATGTTTCACCTGCATCTGTGGCTGGCTTCAGAGGATCCACTAGAACACAGAGGATCTACTAGAACACGGCCATACAGCCTGGAAACCACTCAACATCCCAGTGATTCCGGCCGTGAAAGCCTTCAACAATACATTACAAGAAAGTGGTTTGGAAGGAAAAAGTATCAGTGGCAGTAAGGAAAGCACAAAGAAACTACAAAGAAGAAAAATGTATATCTCTTTCAGGAGATACAAAGAGGAGAAAATAACAAAATTGGAAAGTACAAATTAAGTGGGTTGAGAGCAACACTTAGCTATGGACTTCAGATGAAAAGACATGCTTTGCTACAGTGAGATATAGCAGAAAGGGACAGCAAAAGAAGCTGGGAAGTTTGACTTTAAATATTCCAGATTAGATAACTCAAATATACTTTAAAGCTCAGTAACACCAGAAGGGTGAAATCAATACTACAATCATTATTATAACCAAAACCAACCATAGGTGCTCCTGGCAACCCATATTAATATACTGTATGTGGACAATAGAAGAGCTCAGAGGTTTGCCAAGAGGTACCCAATGACAAATGCCTTTTCTATTGTCCTTCATTCTTGTCTCTCAACTGTAACTTGCTTTCATGACATCCTTTCATTGTTTTTCCATTTTTCCCTCTTTCCATTTTCTTCATTGGCTGCTCTGTATGACTTTTGATGCCATACTGACTTCCTTTGCCCTGTGACCTTTGGCCCTTGCCCTGTGACCTTCTGGTTCGGTCTTCTTCAGCTGTTGCCACTTCTCAATTCAGTGCGGCTGGCTCCGCCCCCAGTCATAAAGAAACGCACCTTCCAGGTATTCTTTACCTCCTTTTCCTGTGTTCGGCTTCCCCCCCCCCCCCCCCCCCCGTTTCGGAAACTGCTGATTAATCACTTTGCTTTCTTCCTCACAGAGGGGTTTCATTAAAAGTAGGAAAGTAGCCTCGGACGATTAAGTCATTCCCCCACCCCGCCCCATTCAAGTTGTCTATACATAACAAACATCACCACAAGCTGGTTTTAATTCATGCTCTGTTTAGCAGCTAAGCATGAGCAGAGATATATTGGCTGATTGAAGCTCTTTTTTCCAAGAAATAAGAAAGTCATGGAAGGAAAACAAGGTTTTCACAGCCTTATTAAGAATACATGGAACATTTTTATTGTTTTTATTCAGTTACAAAGAATGCAAATTACTTGGGTGCAGATTAGAAAACAAGCTAAGAGCAGATTCTCACTTTATATTGTAACTGTATCTATGCTGGCATTACACAGATGTTCCCTGGAGAAAACATAACAACCAGGTCTGCATATCTAGTGTCATTTCAGGTAAAATGCAAAAAGTGGCATAATAGTTTGCCTATAAATACTTTTATCATGCAGTGGACCTCTAAGATTCATCTGGAATGTGACTGGTGAGAGGAAATATTACAGATCAAACACCTTACTTGTCAGATGTCACATACTATTTTTAAGCAGTAGTTGTATGCATATATGTACCATATGTATGTGTGTGTAAGTGCCAAATGGTTTCACTAATATTCTTTGTAGATTTAATGTTCTGCTAGGGTTCACAAAGGCCATGTTATCTACACGGTGTAAAAAATCCATGTAAAAATTGGTAAAATTGAAAAGGACATTAACAGCAGGTGGGGGAGGTAGAAAAAGGGGATTTTTAACAGTGCCACCCTAAGCATGTTGTCAAGCTACTGAGGTATCTCCAACCTCTGATCTTCTTGCTGGTCAGCTTTACTATGTATAATTTTTTGGGTTTTTTAATTGTCTCACCCTGTACCTCACTAAAGAAAATGTACAATTGAAACAGTTTAAGAAACTGAGGTGATCCTTCCATTTTCTCTGCTATATTTGATCTCAGAGATTATCATATTGGGGCTTTTCAAAGTTCAACCATAAAACATCAGAATGTAATTAAACAGGGGAATAGAATGGGGAGGATTTGGTGAGAAGGAAAGAAGCACTGCTCAGATGGCGTTTAGCTATTTGATAACATATCAGTTTATTACAAATTTCTAAATTAGTTGAAATGATGGGCTTTCTGGCTATTATACAGCTCTGATTCAGACTTATACTCAGAGGTTCATGTGTAAACTCTACTGTCTGAAATCTAGAAGGAATGGAGTATTCAGCCAACTCCCTTTTCTCCTTCACACTTCCTCAAACTCTAGTATTACTTCAGAGCTTTTGATGTAAATCCACCTCAGAACTAGGGAAGGGAATTCTTCTCCCACATGAAATTTAAATTTCCCTCATGACTAGAGTATGGTCCCTCTTTGACACCATCTCTCTCTCTCTCTCTCTCTCTCTCTCTCTCTCTCTCTCTCTCTCTCTCTCTCTCTCTCTCTCTCTCTCAGTCAGCTCCCTCTATTTTACATCCCCAGTTGAGGAGATGAGGAGAAGTTTATTCCCCTCTTCAAGTAGTGTAGGGTCCTTTCCCCCAAATATTCATTCCCTATCAACACCATAAGTCTATACACAGACACTAAATACATCTGAACCCTTCAGTTCAAAGAGTTCTCACGTATGTTCCTGTCAGCAGCTCTGACTCTGTTCTAAACTCCACTCATTCCCAGCATGTCACTCACACACTCAGGCTTTGTGAGGAATTAACCCTTTACAGAGATTTTTTTCCTGTTACTGCATGTTCCTAGCTTTGAAGTAACATTTTATGGAATAGAGTTTTTATATGCTGTTTTCCTTAGTTCTGTTACACAGTTCGACTCAGAATCCTGGTCAGTTCCATTCAATGAGTTGTGATTACTCCTTAGGCCGTTTCTGCACGGGTGGAATATGGCGGCCTGGGGACGGCAAAAACGCCGTCCCCAGGCCGCCATTCACACAGGGGGCGCAGCTGCATCGCAGCCGCGCCACCCTCGCACCGCCCAACCGGCGCCAAGCTGGCGTTTCCGGAGTGCGCTGGGAAGCGCACTTTCCCGGGAACGCCGGCTTGAAGCCGCTGCCGTGCGAACGGCAGCAGCTTCAAGGCGCCTCCCCCCACTCCCTCCCTGCACTTACCTTGTCCCCGGGCCTCCGGCGCGTCGCTGAGGCCTGGGGACATGCCCCCCTGCCCTGCGACGCTGGAGCAGGCGCGCAGGGCTGGGGGGGCGTGTCCTCAGGCCTCAGCGACGTGCCAGAGGCCCGGGGACATGCCGGGTCAGGCGGGCGACGGCGCTCTGCAGCGCCGACCCAGCCGCTTCCGCATTCGTGCGGAAACGGCCTAAGAGAGTGTTCCTAGAATGGCACTGGTAGTCAGGCTTTATAGATTCTATTGTGGGATTTGTTAGTAAAAGATAATATTTATTCTTAACATGTTCCATTGAACACTTTGCAGTTTGATAATGGGGCATTTTACAGATGATTACCTTAAGTTGCATTAATTTCAGTTAAGCAGGAATTACTCCCCTAAGATTTCAGTGGCCATAGATGAGGATAAGTTTGCTTAGGATGGCACTGTAGATATATCTGAATTTTGGCCAGGGGGCTCTGTGGAGATGCTTGGTTTAAAAGGCATCCCTCCCACATGATATGGGTTTTGAGGGATTTAAGAGCCCATTACAGAAAAGGGCCCATTACAGAAGTTCAGTGGTGAAAGAAAAGCAAAACAAAGAAGTCTGAGGGGGGGCAGGGGATGACTTCAGAAAATGTTTGAATTAGGGAAAGAGCAGAAAGAACATTCATAAGAAGAGAATTCCAAGGATAAGGAAGGACAAAGACTAGCAAAAGGAAAGGACAAGATGGAACTGAAGTGAAGTGGAGCACTTTCAAATGAATTAATGTCTCGTCTCATTCTCTAGACATCACAGATAAAGTAACTAGGATCAGGTTGCACACTGGATACAAATGGTAGCCTAACAGTCTTTTTAGATTAAGAAAAAAACTACTTCCAGTAAGGAATGAAGAAATGATATCCCACGAGAGGGTGCTCAATCCTTTCACTCTTTGCTAGGTTCCTGCTTCTCCCAAGCAGCTTTTCATCTCACTGAGTTTCAAATGTGTGCTATCGAAATGGAGATGGCTAACTTCCCTTGCCATTTCTCAGCTCTTAATCATCCTCTGGAAGCACTTTTCCTCTTCAAAAAGGGGCATTGAGTTTCAGTCACTCATGTTTCTGTGTAATGTACATGTTGACCCTAAGAAATATCACAAAGGTGATTCAATATTGGCATCTGCTTCCTCTTCTGAAGATCTGATTATGATTTTCATTATTTCAGCTGTGGCTTTAACTTGGGCAGCCCCATCCAAATGGGAGGTGGCGAGCTGCCACGCCAATGTGGCGCTCCTATGCTGCTCCCATAGAGCCTTCCCGGTGGCGTGGAGAGTCTCACAAAGTGCCAAACTCTCCCTGCTGCCAAGAAACCTCAATGAGCCACAATTGATGTAAGCCACCCCAAAAGGTGACTTCAGTCTGAACTGCATCCCACCGATGTAATGTCAGAAAAGGCTGGGAGGGAGTCGATTAAGGTTGACTCCTCCCCTGGCCACATCCCTGACCTGGCCATGCTATGCCAGCGGTGCCCACACGCCAACAGAATTGCCCCTCTGCCGGGGTAAGTGTTCCAGGAAGCGTGAATCCGCCAGTGCTGCAGCACTCTGTTCTCAAAAGCGGATCCTCCCCCCACCCCGGATGGGGCTCTACGTTATTCAGAAATCCCACTCAGAACATTGATCTGCAGGCATACTAGCTGAGTTTTGGAAACCCCCTTGAGGTACTTATTTACTATAACTTGCTTGGCTTGGCTCTTGCACTTTCTTCAGGCTGTGCTTGCTGTATACCACACTTATAGTTATTTTGCTACATTTTAAACATTATTGGCTGGTAATATATATTTTTAATAAATCTCAGGGAGAACAAGGACAGGCAGGGATCCAAGGGCCCCCAGGGCCACCTGGGCCTCCGGGCCTTCCAGGAACTCCAGGGCAACCTGGCCCCAGTGGACCACCAGTAAGTCTCTCTTAAATTATTCATGTTTTTCCTCCTTTCCTGCATACATACAGTCTTCCTGTAACTTCATGATTACTGTATTCTCTGATCCTGCATCTCCCTTCCTTTCCAATACCAGCACTGATTCCTACCAGGATCCCAAAATGGATGAGGACTGTGTGAAAAATCTCGTTCCTATTTCAAGAGTATGATATTGCATCAAAGTCCTTATTACCTCATCTCATATATTTGTGAGGGGGACAGGCAAGAATGTCATTTCCTCCATCCCAGCATGTGCAAAGAAACAGCCGAAGAAGTCATATTCTGGCTGCAGTTATGTTTCTCTCGGTTCAAGCCCAAGTCTTAAATGCTTTTGAAATCTCTTTGATGTCCTTGGAGAACCTTTTCCAGGGTGACATTAAAGAGTTTTCAAAGGTGGATGTCACTCTATTAAAATGAGGGACTACCAAGTGGTATTTTAAAAAGATGCATTTTTTTTAATCTTAGGGGAGAGTAGGAGAACCGGGGAAGCCAGGCAAGGATGGAAAGGTATGTATTAAATTGTTTCTGTTTCCCAGAATATAATGCATGTTTGTTGCTTTAAGGGATGATAAAGAGGTTAGTAAAATGCAGAATGTTAGTCATTTTATGTTCATGCTTCTGTTTACTTCATTTATGGATGGCCTCCTATGGCCCTGATTATTGACTAGAGTAGGGACTGGAGGCTCAAAGAGGAGTCCCATCTGAGGCCAGCCACCTCTCTGGCTGCTTTCTCTTGGTACCTCTCACTGACCCCGGGCACCTATGCCTCTTACCATGTCAAGAGGCATATATTTCCCAGACCCATCTTCTCACCAATACACAGATAGAGACAAATATACTCCTTCCGCTCTGTATCTAAGACTTTAGAGTAATCACTCTCCATCACTAAATGGTGAGCAGAAAACTGTTCATCTAACCCCAAAGATCTCCCATCCTATGCAGCTACAATATGATTAAGGTTGTTTGTTGATGATTTATCTTTTCTAGTTCGTCCTGAGTCTCCTACCTACTACTTAGAATAGTTTCTGGCTTTCTGCATTCAAGAAATAGAAGCAAGTTATGTGATGTTATTCAAGCAAAAATAAATGATAGAAACCATAGCATGCATACTACAGAGTCCTATTTTTTATTTACTCATTATTTGATATGCTTTTATCTTAAGGGCTTGCAAGGACTTCCTGGACCAAGGGTGAGTAAAGTAACTTGGAATTTCCAAATACTATAGTATGGCTTACTCTAAAATGCCAGGTGTTTTCTGTGGGAAAACATGAAATGCAGCCAAATCAACAATGTGATTATTTATCCAATTCTCAAACCATGATAAGCATTCCAGTTATAAGGGAATTGGCTACTTTTCTCTTCCTTCCTTCCTTCCTTCCTTCCTTCCTTCCTTCCTTCCTTCCTTCTGCAAACAATAAACAGGTCTTGTCCCCTTAATATAGGCTTGATGGGATATTACTTATCTGGTGAATGCTAAGCTTCAGCTGCCCATTTCTACACATAAAGCCTCCATTAAAAGGACAGGGCAATTTTCTCCAGGCCTGTTGGCAACCCTAGAACCAGAACCCTGCAATAAGAATTAATTAACTTTTTAATATCTTGAATTCCCTTTTTATAGGGGCTTAAGTTGACAAGACACACAAGAGACCCATGACTGGATCTCATAACACCTTTAAATTGTATTTGACGGCAACTATTGGAGTTCTTAATTCATGCCATGGTGCTACGGCAAGGGGCTTGCTTTATGCTCTTTCCAGATAAAAATGGACTTCCTAAAGCAGTTATTTGCCTCAATAGGAAGAAACACCTGCTTCTATCTTGGAAATAGTACAGGAGGAAAGGGTTAATCCTCCCCCGAAAGGTTTTGCCATTTTCCTGGTATTAACCTCCCCCCCCCCCCCGCCATCTACTCTTTGCCCAGATGGTCCCAATGCAATTGCTTCTCCCCCACATCTGTTTGGACTAAAACAAGTGAGAATTCCATGATAATGAAATCCAGTA
Source organism: Sphaerodactylus townsendi (assembly GCF_021028975.2). NCBI lineage: Eukaryota > Metazoa > Chordata > Lepidosauria > Squamata > Sphaerodactylidae > Sphaerodactylus > Sphaerodactylus townsendi. Next base: position 25,521,361 of record NC_059432.1, read on the forward strand.
GCTCAATCTGATTGTCTTTTACTTGAGGATCTAAGGGGATCATAGCTTTTTGAATTTTCTGTGTACTACTGTCTTCCTTAGATATTTAATTTATATGCCTGTTCCTGCAGGAGAAGGCAAACAGTGTTTAGTCCGACCAATTCCGCTCCATCATTTCCCCCCTTTTTATTTTCAGGGAGAACCTGGAGTTCCAGGATACCACGGAAGGAAGGTATGAACAAAATATTTGAGAAGCAGAAAACTAAAGTAGAAAACTAAGAACAAGAGCATTTTAAATGCATTAAAGTGACCCGAGCCATCTGAGAAAGTGTTGGGAAAATACACCATTCCCCCTTTCTGCATATGAATATATACCAGGACACTCTCGCTATCTCACTTGTGTCATACAGGGATGACTGGGACTGAAGTAAGTGTGACTTCCCCTTGAACCATCTCCACCTCTGTCATTCCCCACGGACAGCATCTGTTATATGAGGGTGGGACTGGAGACGATTCCAATTTTCAAGAGCTACTAAGCCTCATCACTGCTCCAGACAGTTTCTGCCAGGAGAATCTGAGTGTGGAAAAACTGTAAACCTCTAAAGATTTTATACTTTCCTAGTTTAAAAAAAAAAGTATTTTGCATTTGGATTCGTGCAAAAATGACCTAACCTGTAGTATCCTTGAAGATCCTTCAGCCATTCTACTCCTAAATACTTGATTCCAAGAGCCTATCAAGATTTACCAATTTAAAATTCATGTAAGTTTGTGTGTATGCCTGGTGAGAAGTAGTTTTTTTTTTAAAAAAATCCCTCTATACCAATGCACATTAAAACAAACATGTCAGGAAGGAGGGCAGGGAGATTTATACCTTTTTTCAAAGAACCTGTCTGTCATGTATCGTCTAAGATAATACTGTTCCATGGGGAGTTGTATTCTCCCCACTGAACTTTTTATTGGCCTGTTGGATGACATAGGTTACTTTTACTTTATAGTGCTTTTTTTGTTCCATGATATATTTGTTGTTTTTATGAGGCTTACCTTGTTTGATTATGCTGTTAAATTTTTAGATTTTTTTATGGGTAGGTTTGAGTCATATGGTTGAGTTTCTGTTGTCCTACCTAGGCCTTTAAGTTACAACATTGGGTCATGCCTCTCAACTGTAAGAGTAATTTGAAAGTGGGAGGAATTGTAAGACTAAAGTTGTAGAACCTCCATTACAGTGGTTGATAAGAAAGTAGTTTTTCTTCAACTATTAGTCATTTGTCCAGCAATTTTTATGTGCAAAGCTTTTTAGTACTGAGTTTGTTACTGAGTTTGCCTTCACTAATCTCCCTCAAGGAGGCAGCTAATGGCTCTAGTTAGCTGATGAAAGGCTGAAGTTCCCTTTTCCAAGGTAAATTGGACTTGAAACTGGGTCCTCCCCGGAGCAAAGGCTAACAGTCTGTTCCATAGAACAACACATTGGCTGTTATACACAAAAGAAGCCTTCATTATAGTTATATATGCTGGTGTCAAGAGTGTCTGGGCTCTAGTAGATCCTGCTTTGATTCATGAATCGGAAGCATTTCTCTATGGGCCGTTTCTCAACTTACACAGAGATAAACTTGCAGTGGACACTGGACATATACTCAAACTGCAAACAATCATGGCTCTTCAAAGAGTGTTATCTGCATAGATTATGTGTTTGAAAATATGGTCATGTAAAACTTTCTTATACCAACTCAAACCATTGGCTGATGTAGCTTGGCATTGTCTACTGTAACTGTTATCTGCTTTCCATGGTATCAGGTCTGTCCCAGAACCTTTAATTGGAGATGCCAGAAAGTGAAGCTGCAACTTTCTACATGCAAAGCATTCATCCACTGAAATCCAGACCCTTAGACAAATGGGTTTGCCAGTGGACCCTTTATGTTTTGAAGTGTACCTTAAAGAGGGGGTTTCTCATTATGACTTTTTGGTACTTCTAAAGGGTCTTTATTTTATATCTTCATGAGAGTAGGATTAAAATGAAGATTCTAAACAGGATGTTATGTAGTTCTGTATTCCCCTTAAAATCTGGCAGTGCCTGATCCAGAGCTAGAGGCTTCTATATGTCTACTTTGAAGTAAATCTTCAGCAAATTCTGCTCCTCTATAATTTTTCTTTTCTTCTCTTTGTTTTTAGCCGAATTGATTACTTTCTGTTCTTTCCCAAGTGGCCATTTATTTCATGGACTATGAATAGTTAATTATCAGCTCTTGTTAGAAATAAAAAGTCTGCAGTATTTTTCTTTACTTTGCATCAAGCTAAAATCACTGTTCATAATAACATGATGATTACAAAGTTACAACAATGAAATGAGGGTGAAAATAAATGACTTGCCTTGCCACAAAGTAATAAAACAATGATTAATCTTCACCCCAAACAAGAGCAGAAAATTAAGCATTTATTAGAGAAGAGTTTTGGATTTATATCCCCCCTTTCTCTTCTGTAAGGAGACTCAAAGGTGCTTACAGTCTCCTGAATTAATGAATGCTGCAAGAGGAAAAGCCAGCCAGCTATACTCTGTTTCACATAGAGGTGATAGTTCTGTCAGTTGAGGTGCAGTGCTTGAGAAAATTGTAAGCTTCTACATTAGAATATAGTTCCAAACGAATATGAGAATTATCATTCAATTTGACACATTGCCTTTGTCAGAACCATTACTGTGTGCATTATTGAACATGATACTTTGATACAAGAGCATTTATGCTTTGTTCTGTGGCAGAGGAATATACAATCTACTATCATCTTTATGTGGAACAGAGTATAGGAACAGGAAATAACTAATTACAATGGAAGGAGAAGAATAAAGTGAAACTTTAGAGGAACAGAAGCACTAGAAAGTTTCAGTGGTGATCTGGAAGTCTACATAGGATAATCTAACACTTCAATTAATTTGAAGGTTTTTTTAAATGCTGCAAATTAGGTATAAAAATTGTAGAGAAATAAAACAGAGAGTACTGGGTTGCAGTGGCCTGACCATGATGAAATCTTGTATGTTTACAGATGAGTAAATTAATCATGGCAATTATATACTAAGGAACCATCTAAATTCAGTTCATACAATTCAGATCTTATTCCTTACTGTTCATCCTGGGAAGAAAGGTTTGTGTCCTGAAAGGAAAATTGCCATTGTGAAGCTGACTGTCTCCATGGAGGCTCCAGGCCAAGTCTTGTTCTCTATGGCAATAGAGTTGCCAACCTTGCAGGAAGGGGCCTAATGATCTCCCATAATTACAACTGATCTCCAGATGTCCGAGATGTATTCCCCTGGACAAAAGGTCTGCTTTGGAGGATGAACTCTATGGTACTATATTCTGCTAAGGTCCCTCTTCTTGCCCAACCCCAACTTCCCCAGTCTTCATCCTGTTAGAGGTTCTGGGTGCATAGAGAAGTGGAAGACTCACCAATTAAAAGATAATGGTAAATGTTTATTTAAAAAGCTGACAGTTAGGGATAGCCTGTATCTACCTTGCTAGCTAGAGAAGAAGGGAGACTGATAACTTCTGAGGAGGAAATTAGATCCTAGAGTATCAGTCTAACAACAGGTAAGAGGTGACACAAAAGGACGGAAGAGTCTCTAACCTTACAGCCCCCTCTAGCTGACCACGTGGCCACACCCTGCTGGGTCTTCTCCTCCGTTCCTTTACATGTTAGAGATTGCTACTTCCGACATAAATCTCCAGGAATTTCCCAGCCTGAAGTCGGTAGCCCTCCCTGAGAATACTGAGATCTCATTGTGGGAAGAACATTTTGATTGCATGAAACTTCCCAGTGGTTTTGTGCATCTAGTTACCCTTGAAATACCCGAGGTAAGTTAAATCAAGAGCCTTTAAATGAGGGAGTTCGATGATTGGGAAGAAGGGGCAGAGAGAAATTAGTTGAGGGATAAAATACCACAATAAAAAAGAACAGTAGAGAGAAAAACACAAAAAAGAACAAAAAAATGGAAATATTCTTATCTGCCAGATGTTGTGATTATTGTGAATAGTAACACATTCAGGGTTTTATGGGCAGCCTGTGGTTGGAATGGGAAGGCGTCAGTGCTTACTCATTTGATCTGCATAATCTGAGAAGCTTGTTTTTTTTGTGGAACTGAACGTCATAGTCCCTGTGGCCCAAAATCATAGTCCCTTCCGTTGACACATGAAGTTTAGGGATTCCTTTTGTCAGTGAAACGTGTGGTTAAGAACATAAGAACATAAGAACAAGCCAGCTGGATCAGACCAGAGTCCATCTAGTCCAGCTCTCTGCTACTCGCAGTGGCCCACCAGGTGCCTTTGGGAGCTCACATGCAGGATGGGAAAGCAATGGCCTTCTGCGGCTGTTGCTCCCGAGCACCTGGTCTGTTAAGGCATTTGCAATCTCAGATCAAAGAGGATCAAGATTGGTAGCCTAGCCATAAATCAACTTCTCCTCCATAAATCTGTCCAAGCCCCTTTTAAAGCTATCCAGGTTAGTGGCCATCACCACCTCCTGTGGCAGCATATTCCAAACACCAATCACACGTTGCGTGAAGAAGTGTTTCCTTTTATTAGTCCTAATTCTTCCCCCCAGCATTTTCAATGAATGCCCCCTGGTTCTAGTATTGTGAGAAAGAGAGAAAAATTTCTGTCTGTCAACATTTTCTACCCCATGCATAATTTTATAGACTTCAATCAAATCCCCCCTCAGATGTCTCCTCTCCAAACTAAAGAGTCCCAAACGCTGCAGCCTGTCCTCATAAGGAAGGTGCTCCAGTCCCTCAATCATCCTCATTGCCCTTCTCTGCATTTTTTCTATCTCTTCAATATCCTTTTTGAGATGTGGCGACCAGAACTGAATGGTTCCTTCATTAGCTGTCGTTGCATTATTTACAGGCTTCTGTCTCCAAAGTACACAACATGGCACTGATACTGGGCTATGTGGGCGTGCGTCAAAGAAAGAGCTACATTATTTTACGGAGGGTAGTTAATCTCCCCAGATTTTTTTATCAATAAAAAAAAGTAATTTATTTCCTCCGGTAACAATCCTGGAGTTGGTATCCATTAATGGAGAACAGCTTGGAATGCTGGGATAGACGCAGTGCAGAAGTTCTCACTAAGTGCGCACAGGCATGTTGGGAAATTTCCATGCCTTTATCCAATGGGCAGGGCAGACAAACAATATGGGAAATCTCATTTTTTTAATCACTTGCAGAAGTCAGAGGATGCTTTCATATATGTCACCTTAAAGTGGTTTTTACCTACAGGGTTTGTGAGGCAAAATATCTGTAAAACAGGCATCGACCAGAATGCTTATGGATATCTGCTGCTTAAATGATCCCTTTCATTCCACATTAGCACTGTTCCTGCATTCAAACAAAGGTTTTGTGTTTGCAAATAGAAGAAAGCGAGCCAAAAGTGTAAAAAAAAATAAACTAATACATCTGAAGGGAATAATTTTCAGGCTTCCAAAATTATTAAGCAACACCCTTCCCTTGCTCTTCAAAAAAAACTCAACAAGGCACAAAAAAATCCCAAAGTAATAATATGTCAGTGGCTGGGCTAGACACCTGAAAAAGACATCATTTGATACAAAGTGCAGTTGTGTGTGAGGGGGGGGGGGGCGGCAGAAGTTCCATTGGGAGCAGTGGGAGTCCTATGCTGATGTCCACACCCACTGCACTGTGCAAAGTGGCATGGATGCCAGTATTGGGGATGGGGGAAAAGTCACCATCAGCTGCTGTATTTTTGTGTGTTTTTAATTTTACCTTAATGTTTTATGCGGATTTTATTGAATTTTATGTGGATGTGCACCGCCCTGAGCCCTTCAGGGGAGGGCGGTCTAAAAATGCAATAAATAAATAAATAAATAACTCTTGGGCCAATTTACAGCAGCCAACCCAGAAGTTGGCCCCTGTGGTGGTGTGCCTCCACTACCACTGCCCACACTGGTGTCATGGGGGGCATTGTGGGAGCATTCTCATAGGCAGAGGTGACATTAGTCGGCTCCCAGTGTACTTTCAGGTCGATAATGCCCCCTCCGAGTATGGCATAAGTCACTCTGAGCAGTGGGCTTTCCCAAGAGAGAGAAAGTTTTCCCCATCCTTCCAGTGCCCACGCCAGCATTCCTTCTTTGGAGGCAGTGCAGCGTAGTCATCCCTGGCTGCTGCTATGCCACCCCCCCTACCTTTGAATTGGGCTGTTATTGTAACAGAATAGTTAAAAGAGAATAGTGATATTTGTATGGCTTCTCCTAGGTTTTGCATCTTTCACCTCCTTCCAACATTTAGCAACACTGGTAGACAGGCAAGCAAGTACGCCATGGGATTTCTGTCCTCTACATCTTTTCTGTCCTCTACATCTTTCATTTTCTTGTAATCCATGAAAATTGTGCCTCTTTGTATCTGCCTCTTCTTGCATTTCTCTGCATCTTATCTTCAGGGTGAGGTGGGTGAACCCGGCTTAGCTGGTACTTCGGGGGTCCCTGGACCTACTGGCCCAAAGGTAACTTCAGCATTGCATGACCAACCACCCACTTTCTCAGTTCACTTTAATACTGCTACAGCATGTGTTGCTTGTACACAAATCTTCAAAGTGTGATACAGATGTTATGGGTGGCAACTGGAACAGGATTTTTTTTTAAGATGACAATATGGTGAATGGATATAATCATGGACTAAGCTCTTTTGCCTGTAACAGATGTGTGGAAAATAACATTTCTGTAGTTTCAGATTCAGGTGAGGGAGACATTTCCTCTCACCTTGTCACATATGTCTGTTAAAGGTGGCACAGAAGTCCTCCATTCCTTTGTATCTGGTCACACATTGGCTGAAAAATGTGTTTTAAGTGACAAGTTGCTCCAAATGAAACAGAACATGATGATTTGAGAATTATAATAAAGATGCAATGTGGAGGATATTTAATGAAGCTTCTGTTCCTTCTAGCCCGAAGAATGTCAAATATCTGGTGTTTGGAGAATCACCTGAGGGCTGTCCAACTGTCATATTTGCAGTCCATTTTAAACAACGTGGGTTGCAGTGCAATCAGAAAAGTAGCAACCTTTCCTTAGGTCATGTCTGAGTGGAATATGTGGCAGACATTCATAATGCAGAACAAAACATTTTGCACATTATGAGGCTGCTGAGCTGACATCCTAGTGCGCCCCCCCCCCCCCCGCCCCACGGGCAAATGTTGTCATATTGTGCATTTCCACAATCCTGTATCGGCGGTTGATGGCAGGAAAAATTATAGTATGGAGAAGTCACAACACTGGAAAGTTGCCTGTTAACAGAAGTAAAAAAAATTCAAGAAGATATTGTTGTTTTCAGCAGTATAACATCCAACTCCACCCTTAATATGCTAACACGCTCATGCATGTAGTATACAAATCGTTCCATTAACCGTAATTTTAAAATGTTTGTTCTGTTGAGCTTGTTGGAGAATCTTCCAGAAAAGAATATTTTGTTTTTCGTTTGAGATAATCTATTCCTCTCACTTAAACTGGTTTGTTAGTCATTCCGTCTCCATAGGGAGATGTTGGATCTGTTCATTCTGCGAAGAGGAGTTACAGATATCTGATGGAGACTATGTAGCATCCTTACCAACCAATTCTCATAATTCATTGCGCATGTATGGCTGGCAACAGCCCCCCCCCCCAAAAAAAAAAAAGGTTAGCTCAAAAGTGATATAGGATCGTGCACAAATGTCCCCTGGTATTTTGGGGTGTTCAGCTTTTTAAAAACTGGGATTTTTTTTGAAAAATTGGAAAATAGCCAGAACCCAATGACAGCTTTTTTGGCTTTTCTGATTTTTTTTTTGGGGG